>NW_009227753.1:33493-67133 GCF_000690835.1 Fulmarus glacialis | reverse complement strand
CCACCAGCTCCCTCAGTACCCTCGGGTGGTCCTTGAATCAAGTCCTAATATATAACCGAACAAATCTGGAAGAGGCTACAGATCAGAGGAAGTCAATCTCTGCACTATTTGTAGAGTAAGAAGTTGTTTCAAGCAGGGGAAAACTGGGTTTGATTAAAATGAGGGTCAGTGGCCAAGAAGAGTGAAAAATCCCCCAAGCAAAATAATCATTTGGACCTAGCCACCATTAGTAATACCACTGAAGACAACTGCACACAGGTGAATTTGGCCCGTATTGGTCAACTTGCTTTCAACATTAGGGCCTGTTAGAGACAGCATCAGAAGAATCACTAATTTGCTTCTACTGCGAATATAACTGAATATATCTGAAAACTGGTTTCAAGCCTACGGTTTCTCTGGCATAGGAATAGCGGAGGTTTCCTGCCATATTTTGTGAGTGCTGGGATTACTTGGGTTAACGGTTGGAGTTGATGATCTTAGAGGTCTTTTCCAACCTTAATGATTCTATGATTCTATGATTCTACTTGTATTCACAAGTAGTGAGAAAGCAAATTATGAAATCTGATGGGTTTATACATTTCTTTTCTTATTTACTTGCCACAAGCTACTTCTAATGATCCAACTGCACCAATCTACTTCAGAAGCTACTCTTGACAGTGAGTGAATGACTCACAGAAGAATCAGGGGCAGTGATGAACAGTTCTTGTTTTGCATACTTAGAAACTTGTCCCCAAAGATGTAAGTATTTTTTGGTTTAACACTTTGGGATTCAATCAGTGTGCTATGGCCAAGAAATGTAGATTTGACCTTTTCCAGCTAGCTCCACTGGGGGAGTCAGCACTGTCATACGACAGTAAGAAAAAGACCGTATATTTCAGGAGGAATCACTTTCATATAACCGAGAACTCTATTAGCTAAAGAAACCAGTGTTCTCTTCAGAGCTAGTTGCTGTTTTTCTTGTTCAACCCACAGCCTTTGCTCACAACCTTTTTTATACCTCCCCACCCTAGCTTCGTGCTGCAATTTTAAGGAAAACATATGTATAGCTCACAAATTCCAGACAGGTAGGTAGCCACTTCCTTTGTGAGTCTACTGTCACAAATATGAAGTTTGAATTTGCTGTTAGGGCTCCATATCTAGATGTCCTGCTGCCAGAGGCTTCAGGGCACTATCCAGTCAGAGCATCATGCTTCTTAGTTTGTTCACCCTCCAATTTCCACATAGTGGGACTTCTGCCCACGTGCATCTTACCAACATCTGTGATGATGAGAAATAAGGATAACATTCAAGAGAAATAAAAGGTTGAAAGTTAGTGTAATCATACTGAAATTATTATAAATTAAGAAGATGGAATACAGACTCACTCTCCTATCCATAAGGAACAATGAAGATTACACTGTGACCAGTACTTAATGCTGTCTTCATTTGCTCTTGTTCAGCATGAGTTCACTTTTCAGATGGCCCCTCTGTGTCTGTGGGAGTGTGTGCAAACTTCAGTACTGGTATTTGTAGAAACAAACAGGTGTTTTCTTGTCAAGTCAGTTATAATATCCATAATAACTAGTTTGCACAAACCAACATGTGCTTGTTTGAGTTAAACAGATGGCATCACATTTTCCCACCTGATGCAAACACTTTTTGAAAGCTTTTACAAATATTGCTTCAGGAGAGTTAACAGTGTCAAATACAAACACATTTAGCACCTCTCTTCAGTTCTAATTCAAGGTATTGTCCCTATTCATATCCATATGCCTTGAGACATATATTATCCCTCAGATATGATGCTTGATTGTAATTGGGCAGTCTTCAAGTCAGAGGGACTTTTGCCGTTGATGTAACTGGTAAGAAGATTACTTCTCCATAAAAGTTTTTTATTTTAACCATAAGCTTTCTCCATATTTCAAAATTCTGCCACTGCAGCTTAGATCTTCCAAGTACACAGTAGGCAATACTTTCACCTCTGGTATGGTTCACGTGCCTAAGAGCGAAGCATGCGCCTAAGTATTTGTAGGATTAGGGGTTATATGATGGCTTTGATCCAGTTTTGTCACGCATGCCAGACAGACATATTATCTTAGTTTTTGTTGCTTAAAGCTCTGTTTGGTTAGAAGCAAAGTACCTCATGGCTATCGGAGAGCATACGTAAATATACTTGCTCCTCTGTAGCAACGGACTGTCTGGATCTCCAATTACCCACTAGCAGCTGTACCGAACTCAAATGTGAAACACAGCCAAGTAAGCCTACTGTAACTGCAGCACATGCAAGAGATGCAATGCCCGTTATGGGGCTCAGAATGCAGACACTCCTCTGTGCCTGAAACAGCAGCTCTCTCACACCTCAGGATGTCTTTTAGCTCTCATGAAAGGGCAACAATGGAAATCCCACTGTGAACAAAGCGTCAGAGTTTTGTCAACGTCTTGCAAATTCCACATGCTTAGATATTAGATTGAAGTTTCCTACAAGTCTTGGATTAGATTAGACGTGGAAAATGTAATTAATGAGTTATTTCTCTGGACAGGAAACAACTTCATTTAATTGCCTAAATGGCAGCTGAATATTATTTACTGACCTTGTCTCAGGACACAAGTCATGTCACTTCCATGCCTTCTGCTCCTTTCATTTGATTTTCTTTGCACAAAAGGGACAAGCGCTCTCTGCTTGATCACTTGTAGAAGCCTGTGTCAGAACCCGCAGTTCAATGTGCAGGACAAACGTGTACAACACCACATAAAATAACCAGCTGACAGTGATTCACCTCGCTCATTTCTAACTTCCTTTATCTGAGCTAGCTTGCTAGCCTTGCTTTACCTTAATAAGGAGAAAGAGGCATTGCTGGATACACAGCTCATGTTACTTTATTTAGATTTACTTTCGTCTGAAAACACACTATATTGATTATATTGATTATAAAGGGTGACTGGGACGATTATCTCCCGATGTAGACACTAGGATGAAAGAAGCTTTCTCATCAAAAGAGCTTACTATTTAAAGTGGGAGGTAAGACAAAAGTCACTACTGCAAACCCACAGACAATTGATGTAGATTCTCTCACAGATAGCTCAAAAGGCAACAGCTAAACAGGCAATATTGACCCAACTGCTTTGAGCTATTGATATGGATAATGACAAATAAAGTATTCATTAATAATACAAGTCGGTGCAAGTTCTTATACTAGTAGGTTTGTTGTTTTGTGGATTGTTGGTTTTGTTCGCATCAGACTTAGGCTGAACGGAAATTGGAGGCAGTAGTTTACACCAATATAAAACCAACTGCAAGCAAAGTGCAACCAGACACACCTAGATTAGGAAAGAAAGTTTCTTTCTAAACTGCCATGTAATTCAAATCAAAATAATATTACTTAAATTAATAAATATTTCCAGAACCCTGTAGAATCTGATTCTTGGGAACTTTGGCTCTAGATTTTATCTCCTCACAGAACAGTCCCAGTAAGAGAGAGGGAGGTCTCTTGTAAGCTACCTTTGTGAGCTGGTGACCCTGACCTCCAGCTTAATCTGAAGAAATGTAAGCACTATATCTCCTCCATCAGGCATCCATCTGTGTCCCCCTGCCATCTGCCAGAGAGAATTCCTCCCCCTACAAAATTCTTCCAACCCCCAGAAAATCCCTTACTCTCCCATTCTCTTTCAGAAGCTGTGGTGCCAAAGCAGAATTGCTGACGGTCCCCACACTCCGTCCCCAAATCCACTGGTTTTGTCATATCTCCAAGAAGACAAACATAAAATAGAAGACAAACATAAAATGGAAGACAAGAGAGCAACTGGGAGATTGTACCACTGAAGGTCATTCTTGTTTTCAAAATGACTTTTACACAGTGTTATCTGTAGGACTTCAGGAAAAAAATGAACTTTTTTTCATGAAAAACAGCAGATTTTGACCATTGTTCTCAGCTTGCATCAGTATAAATCCGAGACATATTTTCATTTCTCTCAAAGGGAAGGTAGCAGAGTCAGTTTCAAATCCCTCTTCCCACCAGGCAGAACAAAAGCTACAGCCTTGTCTCATGCATTCCAAGAAAGTTTGTGAAGGGGCCTCTCATCTTTGTATTGAGTCTGGAAAACCTTTCCAAATTTGGTCATCAGAATATCATTTTTCTACAGAGCATTTTGGTTTCAACAACCAAATATTTAATCAGTTTTTCTTTCTGATTTTGCTTTTAATCTACTTTGGTTATTACAGAGACTGCCAAAGTAGCATAGAGAGAGGGTGCTGCAGTGCTGATGCCTGACTCTATAGACATTGTATTTGTTTGGAAGTGAAAAAAAAATTTAAAACACTCAATTTATTCTAAAACCTCGTTAAGAAAGACAGGGTGAGACTAAAGAAGTACCATCAGGAAACAGGAAGTTTGCGATGCTGCACCTTCACAATGTCTTTGATAAGTAGAAAGACTTTAAAGAAGAACCATCATCTTTCCATCCACTTCTCTCACAGCTCCATGAGTAGTATGAAGTAAAGCAGTAAAGTCAATGAATAGTATGAAGTAAAGCAGAAGAAGAACGAGCAGTCCAGGGCCCTGTAGCTGATGCCATGTCCTAACACAGTGTTCGTCTGTGAAGCACAGTGTTCTATTTGCATTGTCACTTTCCCTGGCTTCCTTTAACAATAAAAATAAAATGCAGGACAATGCAAGGCAGAAAAGAAAAAGTATTTACAAGCAGAAATGATACATTTAGAGGAACACAGGGTCTTCACTGTAGGAATCAAAATGCTCAGAGTTCAATAGATATACAGATTCAGTGTCAAATGAAGAGTCTAAAATAAACAGTATGACAAAAAAAAACCCAAACAAACACTTAGACTGCTGCTGAATCCATTTCTTTTTTAAAATGTGATTAAGATTTAATCTCTCTTTCATTGTGGTAGGAAAACCAAAATGAAAAATAAAGACATTCAGACAGCAGATTAAAAAAATTTGTGAGAGCACTGTCTGAAAGCTCAATGACAATGTTTACTCTCCAGTAAACTTATAACAGAGCAGTCATTGGCAATAACAAATGCTGTATATTTCTATGAGCATATACTGTAGTGCTGCTCATTTTTGACAAAACCTGTTGAGTAATCAAAGTTTCAGACACTTCACGCTTATGGCACTAGCATTCAGGACAGTAATAAAAAGGAAGACAGGAACAAGAGAAAGAAAAGAATGAATATTAGCAGAGAGTTATTGTGAAGGACAGGAGGACAACCTCGCTACAGAAGGAAACCTGCTGGTAACTTCTGTACCTGGTTCAATGATCAGGTACAAGTCATACAGGGGGGTCTTGGCATCAAGTCCTGTGTAAATGAAGATAGTATGGAACTATATCAAGAATTTGTAGTTATTCTATGTTTGCTGGTCGACTGCTGACAGTAATTAAAAAAAAAAACAACAATAAAACAACCTTAACAGCTTCCATTTCCAAGTTATACACTTGCACGTTTTTATAGAATCCATATATTACGACATACTATTAATACAAACTTTCATTTCAGTGAAGATAAAAGTCTCCTTTTCCAAATACAGATCCTTTAGATGTTTCTGAAATATAAGATACTTTTATTTAGATTAGATCTACTTTTATTTAGATCTAGACACCCAAGTATAAAAGTAGATCTGTATCTCAGAATATATCTTCCCAGATCAAATCAGGAAACCCAGAAAAACGTTCCACAAGTTGACGATTGGTTGTCTTAATTCAGTAAGCCATGAGTCCCATATGCTGAGCCTTAGGACACTGAAGTAGAGCATCTGTTCTACTGCACCACATTGCACATTAAAATGACTGTGAAAACCTGACTTCTTCTAAATGGTTCAAAGCAAGTGGGAAACCTATTTCAGATTGTTGTGGTTTAACCCCAGCCAGCAACTAAGCCCCACACAGCTGCTCTCTCACTCCCCCCTGGTGGGATGGGGGGGAGAATCGGAAGGGTAAAAGTGAGAAAACTCGTGGGTTGACATAAAGACAGTTTAATAGGTAAAGCAAAGGCCACGCACACAAGCAAAGCAAAACAAGGAATTCATCAGCATGCAGGTGTTCAGCCATCTCCAGGAAAGCAGGGCTCCATCACGCGTAACGCTTACTTGGGAAGACAAACACCATCACTCCGAACTCCTTCCTTCTTCTCCCCCCAGCTTTATATGCTGAGCATGACATCATATGGGTATGGAATACCCCTTTGGCCAGTTGGGGTCAGCTGTCCCAGCTGTGTCCCCTCCCAGCTTCTTGTGTACCCCCAGCCTCCTTGCTGGTGGGGTGGGGTGAGGAGCAGAAAAGGCCTTGACTCTGTGTCAGCACTGCTCAGCAATAGCGAAAACATCCCTGTGTTATCAACACTGTTTTCAGCACAAACCCAAAACACAGCCCCATACTAGTTACTATGAAGAAAATTAACCAAATCCCAGCCAAAACTAGCACACAGATAAATCAACAGACACAGACTCCAAAACCTTTAAGCTGTTTTCCAAATTAAGCTACAACTCGAATTCTTGCTCACTTTTTCCAAAGCCATAAGTTGCTTTTCCTTTTTATTGTTTAATATACTATTTAAACCTCTAATGTTCTCTTTATCACCATCAATGGTTATCACTGCCATTCAGTTTGGTGATGCTTTGCTTAGCTTGTCCCAACTTTTACGTGTATAGTCAGATAAAGGAAAAAATTCCTTCATGCCTGTCCATTTTGGATAGTGACCCATACTATGAGTCTTGTTTCCATGTCGTGACAAGAAGAACATGAGTGAAGGATTCGAATATAAGTAATTAACTGACACATAATATCATGACACATAATATCACACTTTTTTTTTTCCTTTTGTTGATAAGAATAAGAGAAAAAAACACTGACAAGGTTTATCCCAAGTTTATATGGTACATAAAAGCATGTCTTACAGTCTTAGAGTAGACAGTTTTTAAAGCTACTGAAAATAACTCTTCATTGGTGTTCTACTTGACATGTCAAGTCATTTTACGTTGATCTTTCATGTGTTTCTTATTTTAAACTATCATTATGCTAAAGACCAAAATTCATGTAATACACGTAAATAATTTTTGTTTAGTGTGATCACATATGTAGGTGCGCTAGGATATTTCCTGCCATGTCTCACATTTCAGTCATGGGTGACTGGAGTCACCTTAAATGTTCTTCCAAGCCATATGCAAACAGGCCTCGAAGATGAAGGAGTGTAACTACTGATGTCCAAGTTTTTCTGTTTTGGAGAGACAAGAAGGAACTGCAGATATTAATGTTTCCAAAAGCCTGAATAGTTTCAAAAACTTCGGTTTCCCTTTAAATATTCAAATATTCCATCTCATTAACTGCTAATTTGGTATTAGAAACAACATAGCAAATATGGTATAAGTATCTCCTTTTTCTTCTAGCATATGTTTGATTGATCCTGAAAACTCATAATCTGTGTAAAAAAATAAACAACTATAAAATTGTACACCCAAAAATACCCCCAGACCCATACAGTTTTGCTACGAGTCAGGAGATACCATTTCAAATTCTATATAAAGCTGAGTTATCCTCAGTTCCTGATCAAAGAAAGGTGCAACAACAGTCCTTATCCACCACCCAGAAATGCTGCGAAGGGTACAGAATTGGTGTACTGGAAATGTGTGAAACCCTTAAATAATCAGGACTACTGTCAATCATTAACCTGCACCATTCCTTGATTCCAGCTGTATACAGTTATCTGTGATACACAAATTGAAAATAAGAATATTATTTGAGCATTCAAGAGATTTTTTAGAAAGTTATATTTCTGTCATTAAAAAAGCACATCGATAAGCAATATTGATGAGCAGATTGCTTTAAAATGGAATATAACCGAAAAAATGCGTCAGAGTCTAGTAGCAAACTTTCTGCACCTTTCAGAAAACCAGAAGTGTCCTGTGTATAACTCTACTTCTGTTTGATACATCTAGTTCTCAAAAGATACCCATGTAAATTATTACTATTATAGTAACATATACAAACTCCCTTTAGTAAACAGGTGGACTGAAATACAGCGGGAAAATTCCCAGTTGGTATCACACTGATCCTGAAGACCAAGGAAAGAGGTAACAGAGATAAGACTAAAAGACTAGTCAAGAATTGAGAGGGGAAAAGACCACACATACATTAGACTGTTTGTTTCCATCTTAACATGGAAATGACAAACATCTACTGACAATTGTTTATTTCAAAAAGGACTAGAACAGCAGCCAGCTTAATGCAGGACTTTTAAATGTTTTTGCTGAGTAGAAATTAATCAAGCACTTGACTGTCTGACATTTGATTTATACATTTAGAGGATTATGAGTGTTGCTAACATCATTTCCCTGAATAAAAGACAAATTTACATAGATTATATGGAATTATTCTGAAAAAAGATTATAATGGAACTTTAACTATGATGTAATGGAGAAGGGAAAAAAGACAGAACATTTCAGGACTACTAGGTAAAAAGATCGCTTACTAACAAATAATTACAGAATAATGATGTAATCTTCATTTGTCTTTCAGGCAAGAACTGCAAGAAATCATAGATTTATAAAATAGTTGAGGTTGGAAGGAACCTATTGTGATCATCTAAGTCCAACTCCCCTACTCAAGCAGGATTACCTAGAGCCGGTTGCCCAGAACCATGTCCAGTTACTCTTTGGGCAACTTGCGCCAGTGCTTGGTCACCCTCAGAGTAAAAAAGTGCTTTCTTGTGTTAAGATGGAATTTCATATTTTTTCAGTTGTGCCCATTGCTTCTTGTCCTGTCAGTGGGTACTACTGAGAAAAGCCTGGCTCCCTTGTCTTCATTCCCTCCCATCAGGAGGGAATACACATTGATAAGATCCGTCCCCTGAGCCTTCTCCAGGTTGAACAGTCACAGCTCTCTCAGCCTCTCCACATACAAAAGATGCTTCAATGCCTTAATCATCTTTCTGGCCCTTTGCTGGTGATCACCATGTACTGGTGATCCCAGTAAGTCCAAATAAGCCCAAATAAGTTTGTGCATTGCTTTCTAGAATGTTGTAGGAAAAAAGAAATAACACAAAATCTATTGCAAATGAGAAGAAAATCCACAAGAGGATTTTGCATGTGACACAAGTTCATTTTTTATATTTGTATTTGATTCTCTTTCAGATCAATGAAAGACTTAGTAGACACCAAAAGCAGAGGGAAACTTGCTGCAACATGCAAAAAGAGGACAAATCAGTGAAGAAAAAGAAAACCAAGTAAATCACATAGTTCATGTCTGATTTGTTTCCTACAGATGTACAGCCATCATGATACAAAAGAAAGCAGTGAGGCAGTGCTACAGTAGCAGTAGTTGACAGTTAACAAAAAGCACAGTCCAAGGCACCCTTGTAAAAAAGAGGAAATCAAGAACGCAAATTACAGCAACAACAATCTGTGAGAATATTAATCAAAGTATGCTGAATGGATATTCTGGAGTAAGTATGCACAAGGAAAAATATGCTAGAAAGCTGTTCAAACCTTACCTCACATAACACTTATTTTTTCATTGTTCTGCTCTGGGCTTCTTCCACGATTGAAATGATCAGACATACATATTGAATCTACCCATATCTGCTCTGGCTCTTTTCTGTGACCTTGTTGGATACTCTGCTGCTGATACAGGCACCTAAGATATCTGCAAGCCCAGATCCGCTTGCTTTAATTTGTCAGCAAAACCCCAGGTGTGCCCAGAAGCTGCCTTCTGGATCACACTCAGTTCCTCAGTGTACCTCTGCCTTATTTTGGCCTTCATACCCCATCACAGTATGCTGGCAGTCCTACCCAGAGGTTTTATGCAAATGTTGTCCTTAGGCCACCGTTCACTGGAGACTACCTACCATAAGCCCTGCCATTCCTGAGATTATGTTTTTATGAGTAATATTTATATAGCCGAAAGGTCTCAAACTCTGTCTCTTCCAACTGCATACCTCTGTAAGAAAGTATACAACAGAATGGCTGAGATCTCAGCCACAACCTCTTCTCAATACCACTCCTCTTACTCTAACACAATCTTTAGAGGCTCAAAGGCACTGCCATGGACAATCTTGCATCTTTTGCAGTATATGAGGCAAAAGCTATGGAGCACATCATCTTACCCGAGACACCTAAAAAGCAAAAACCTGAAGTGACTTCTTTACTATTTTTAATTCATGGATTTCTTTTCCTCTCACAATTTATGATAGATTTAATGTCATTATTTTCTCTCTGGGGATAGAGTTCAGGAAGGATAGCTACAAAAATTGGTATAAATGGTATAAATCTGTCCACTGATTCTTGTGTTGATTCATGCCTATTAAGGATCAATGTCTTAATTCTGCTTTCTCTCTCCCATTTACAATTATTTTAAATTATACTTTCAGTTACAACTTTACCTTCCCATCCTTTTCCTCTTTTTCTGTCATACATCCACAACACTATTGCTCCTCTCTGCAAAATACAAAGAGCAAAACTGTGCTCTAAAGCAGCTCATCCACAAACCACCTTACTCTGATGTTACTACAATTTTCCATCTCATATGTTTATTTTCTCACTTGCAGGAATCTTGAATTTCTCAACCAGACACATTGGCACAATTATTTTTACCTTATTTTATGCACCCTGCTGTGCATGTCTACAGGCTCACAGTCAAATGTCTGCTTCCTCAGTAGCTGATAATCTTCCAAGCTCTGTGGGACTTGTTTACTAGTCTGTGCCAAAGGGGCACAATGTTCTTTGAGTGGCTTTAGGAGAGAGCTGTTGAATTTTTTACCAAGAGGAAAATCAATGACGAACAAAAGCAAGGATGAATTTGCTTTCACTTAGTTAACTCAAGAAAGTACATTTTCAAAGGAGAGTCCCATTTACTCAAGTGTGCTATAGAAAAGATGTAAACTTCATAATTATTTGGGCTGTTTTTTTAACTAAACCATAAACATCCAATCAGAACCTGATCTAAGGAAATTAGAATGGGCTTTTGTTTCTTTCTTAAAATATGCAGGTTAAAATACTGGCAGATGATGTCAGATGTACAGCATCAGTATATAAACCCACCATATAGTCTAGGTAAGTGCTTAATCATGCCAAACTTGTCTTCGCTCTATATCCAGTATGTGCTGTTGAATCAGACCTTCGCTTTTTTTAAGCAATCATGTACCCTATGATATAAATAAGATGAGACAAATAGGATTTTCCCCGCTGCACTCTATTGTGCATGGCAGACAGCATGTCCCGCTAGACAACACAACCTAATTTTATTTCATGCACTTACATGTCCCTTCCTGATTCAGCCTCTGGGCGTGCTGGACGTCATTTCACTTCTGCTTTTCCTGTGAAGCAGTAATAATAATACTGACCTCCACTGCAAATTGCTTTGAGATTTAATAATAGAAACAAAATAGAGAAGACAGGAATTATCATAATAAGATGATAATCATTTAATTGTTCACACATCAGTAAAACTAAAATTAAAAGGTAGTGCAATAACCTTAAAAGAGTATGAAAATTCAGCTTTTGAAGACTGCTCTCTGTTCATTTGCTAAACAGTATACGATGGTTCCCAACATTCATTTTTCAAGAAGAGACTATTACTTGCCACCTAGAGGCATAACAATTATCAGCAACTTCACTGATAAGCAATAATGTACGATAGATAATTGAATTACTTCTGTGAAAATTGAGCGTTTGTTTTAATATATTTGGATATTTTCAGCCTGCTCAGATTTTCCTTTCCTACCAAATGGCATAGCTATTAACTACTTCTGTTAAACTATCAACTGACTGGATAAGCTCCATGCAAAATTTAACACAACCAAATTTCAGTAAAAGGTAGAGCTGTAACAGCATTCCTCTGAGATGCATTCCCTTATGGGGGCAGATGGAGAAATGACCTGCTTCAGCCTTATCAGCTTAAAGTTCCCAGTCTTACAAGACTTTTCTAGTCTTGCTATTAGAGTCTTATTAAACACAATCCTCAGAAAATCCTTCTGGTTTTGGCATCATCCCTTTAAACAGCTTGCATTAATTGAGATAGCAAGATTAAAAATCATGTGTGCTAAATAGCAGGAGTCAGCATCAGATTCTGGAGTTCTTGCTAATGTCATAATAGTTACAGTAGGACATTCATGCTATGATACCAGGGTATGTTTTCCCATTTGTTTTCCCCAAAATAAAAAGAAATAAACAGGCCCCTCACACACATCCACCTGTTCAGTCTAGTGCCTTTGGTGAGTACAATTTCAGGAATAAGATGTAAATTAGCTATTCTATTGAAATGCATGCATTTTCTGATTAAGAGAAACATTTTGTGTGTAGTTTTGAGTGTTGCTACTTGCCTTACTAGCCGGATGCTGAAATATGATTAAGTGGTCATGATTATAACAACTGCATGAGATATAGCTGTATGTTTATCTTGACACTGTTATAGCACACAACAAATAGATACAGCTATCTAGGAAACAAACAGAATGTTTTTTCTTATATTCTAACCAATGTCTTCTTTCCCAATCCAGGAAAATAAAAAAAGGTATGTACCAAATGAAATTATGTGACTGCTTTTCTTTTAGGGCCCTCACAAGAACAAAGGCATGGATACCAGAGGACAAACAGTCAGCCATCATTTTATTTCAAAAATAAAATAAATCCATCAGCCTCAGGAAGGATGAAAGGAAAAAAGGCTTGAGTACTATGTCAAATTTCAGGTATCTTGCTGAAGTAACCATCAAATTTCCTCTGTCATGTGTTATAGATTCACCAGATGAAACAAATTGTTATATAACGTTTTTAAAACTTTGATAATATTCAACTATGATAACTTTTTCTTCTTTGCACAACATACAACTCAAGTATTAGAATGAACAGAATAATATAGGAAGCTACAGCACAAGTGATCGATATTGTCATTAGATTAGAAATGGGAAAAGTTATCTTCTGCACATTGAATATCTGAGAGTTGACTGAAATATACAAAGTAAAACAAACATCCATAACAGAACAAAGATGGAATGAGGTAATAGGGGACCATTAATTAATTTTGAAAATATTTATTTTGTTCTTTTTCCTTTGTCATATTCACTAGCTTTTTAAATTATTATTACTATCATTGGATAGTATCAGTAATGAGCTGTGTACTTTGGTTTGATCTGAATATATTGCCATTAAGATTTAGGAGCCTAATGAAATAAGAATAAATAATATTTTCAATGTCAAAGCATCCTTTAAATGTAATATTGCTATATTACAATATTGCTTATGTTTTGTAAGCTCTCTATGTATCTACATAAAAGTACTATGCTTACATGGAATGCAGATAAGCTCATTTAGTAATGAAAATTACCAATTATTCTGCAGTTTCATAAGTTGGGCCATAGGGGAAATATTCAGATATTTTCCTTTAGGAATCTATATTTCAGAAGGAAGATAAAAATACATTTGAGGGCATATTCTAATCTAGTATACAAGGCTTTTGAAAGCATACTACAGATACTGTTATACAATCCAGAAATTCCACATTTTAATCAAGCATATATTAAAAATTTGTTTAAAAAATTTATATTGAGTAATGAACTTTTAGCTTCCTTGACTCAGACGTGAAGTTCCATACAGAGAGAATTGGAATCCTTTTTCTACTGTTCTATCATTTCTTTGAGACAGCTAAACCTAAGTTCTTGCAGAAATTCTCTGCATTAACAAAGCAAATTATCAGTTGTTCACACAGACCTTGGCCCTTCCATTATTTAGGGACAGTTAAGATGCATTTCTTTACATTCACAAGCAGCACAATTGTTGTCACATATACTAACATAAATAAATACATCACTACTCATAAAGTTCAATGCCAAAAATTCCAATATCACAACCTATAAAATTAAGCAGTAGCTCCAGGAAACCTGAACACAGTTAACTGGCCCACAAAACCATTTTAGTGATAGGGAAGTTTAACATGCACAGGGCAGAGACAGTGCAATGGCCTTTAGGTTTCCCAAGTGGATGACAGTGCTCATTACTGGTGATTACAACTCAAAGGAAGTGATAGCTGAATTCATCCGTGGGTTCTGATGGGCAGGTCGCCTAACTTCTGCAGAGAGGAATTTCTGGAACAATAAACTACTTTTAGCATGATTCTTAAGATTATGCTGAAAATCACCTAGACAACGTTTGAACCTTTAGGAAAGACACACACACCCAGGGAGCAATTATTGTTAAAATGGTTAGTGGTTTAGTACCATTTTTCCTTTCTTTGTTCTTCAAGTCCACATTAATTTAGGGAAAATAAAATCTCTAATACCATGTTTAAAAAATGTGAGCAAAACCGTTACCCATGTTCTTAATTAACATGTTTTCATGTTAGTATATTTTTGCAATTCTACTACAAATAACTAATTTATAGAAAAAAACAGTAGACCAAATTAAATCTATGGTGCAATTCTACTGTAAATTAATGGTATTATTCTCAGGATGCACTTGGCCATTGTTTTTTGCCAAGACAGCACATTCATGTCTCTAAAAAGCTACATGAGTTTAGGTAAATCTTTTTCATCTCTGAACTGGAACCTTTTCCTACTGTGTTTGAATCAAACGCATTAATGCACTGAGGCCCACAGAACAAACTGTATGTCTGTGCCTGGAAACTTCTGTTACATCCAGTTTAATGGAGTAAAAAATCCTTTGAGGGTGGGGTGCCAATTGCAACTGCACTTTGCTGTGAAGCAAGGGGTATAACTTATAAAAAGTTCCCTTCCCAATATGAAAGAGAGGATTTAATTTGTCTCTGGTGTGCTTGTAAATTAAGATGGGTGAATCTCCTTGACATTGCTAACTTTCTCAGTTGATTTCAGATCCAAACAATGCTCCACATCCTTGTACAATACAGTTGAAATTGAAAGGGTGTGAAATAAAGCACATTAGAAACCTCTGTTTCAAGACAAAAAATTCTGCATATTATTTGTTATTAAACACAATTATTTCCTTTAATAGAAAAAAAGAAACAAAACAAAAAAACCACAGTCTGTGTTTGATGAATTGACCTATCTCTGATCTCTATAGCATCAGGCATGTAAAAACCTACACTCAGAGTACCAAGTGCTTCACAGTCAATGGAGGATAGGCACAATTCAGCCAGGATTCCTAGTCTGACTGGCCAAAAGCATGGTCTCAAACTCTGACCATGGACTGGGGTCCTTGTTTAGCACATAAAACTCTGCAGTGCACTTGTTTAAGATCCTGTAATCAGTGCCTAGACACCCTGAGCCCACACTCACATTTGCATACTCTTCATCAAAGTATCATGTAGTCTTTTACTAGTCATTCCTTGGCTTCTCTGGATTCCTCATCAAGCCTTCTTTTAAATGAATAGAATAGAAAACGAGAGAGCACAAACTTAGCCATGCTAAGCCAGGCTTAACCAAGAAATATGCTACTTCCTCACCTTTTAAAAACATTGCAGAATTGAGGTGAGAATCTTTTCCCCTGTTGAGAAAAGCTGCCCTTTCTTTCTGCCATGCAGGCAAGCTGAATATTTACAGCAGCCCAAGCTGCTGCTGAGGAGACAATCCACTGTTATGAGGAGCTGGACCAGCAATTCTGAAGCAAAGAGGATGGTCCTTAACTGCTGTATCATGCTTTCCCAGTCACAAACCTTCTGTGGAATACATCATAGCAGATTTGCCTGGGCAAGCTTAGACACACACTGAGCACTTACCACAAAATGCAGGTCAGGCTGAAACAAGTGCATCCTGTGTGTCACAGCCACCTTCCACCCTTCCACCTTCAGTTTAGAAATAAAACTGAGCTGCTGATCATTAGTTACCATGTGATTTTTCTTTATTATTTTATCACTGGTATCCTAACCTGATTCTGGACAGTTTATTGCATTCTACTTGCCTCATGCTCCTTGTTATCCTTAAATTGGATTGGATATTCTCTCTCACATCCCTTCTTAAACTGATAAATATTTGTCAACAAGTTTCCATTTTACTACTTTTAACTGACCAAAGCAATTCCTGTAATTATTTACTTTCTTGCAATTTTCACATTAAAACTGCTCCAGTTAGTGCTGCTGTTCTTTCCTAATATTCACTGTATCCACCAGCACTTATCAAATCAACATATCACATATCCACACTTGCTATAACTACAGAAATAACTTACTGGTCCAGTTCTTTCTAAAAAATCTGTCCCAAATGCAAATGTATTAAATGAAATTACAAAGCAAAGGAATTAGCATGTGATACCAATTAGATAATGTAATCTTAATCTTACTTAACTCGTAGCAATCGTGGCATTGATGATTTGAGATAAGGGGCACAGCATGAGGTACCTTCATAAAACTGTAAGGATTATAACTGACAATAATCAAAACAATATATGAAACTGGAAATAGCCTCAAGATTATCTTTTTTTTTGTAAATATTTATGAATTTATTAAAGAAAGGCTTGGTTATTTTATCGCATTGGCTTCTTATCGCTTGTCATTAATTATAACTACTCTACCTTCTCTCACTATATTTCCCCTTCACTCCCAATCTGTGACCTTTCAGTATGACAGGATTCTGTTTTCAGCAAAACACACTGAAACTATGCAGTGGATGGATATAGATTCTTTGTGCACCATCAATGTGGATGCTAAAAGCCAGCCTCCAAAAGTTTAACAAAGACAGCTGCCCAAGTTCCATAGCTTGCTCTCTCACCTATTATGTTCTGGGAGCAAAAATGTTTGAAATGTAGTTCAGAAAATCCATGGATAAAATAATACATCTCTACTACAGACAGATCTTCTGAAACTATTGGATTCTTACCAGAAATAAAGGAAAACCAGTGATAGAACTAAAATGATGCCATTTGCATAGCTCTCTATGACTATAGATTTTTATCACGAATGCACCTAAAGCCAGACCCTCAAATCTTTAATTCTAACGGTTCTCATTTTCCTTCCACAACTCAGTCTCCTCAGATCCCCACATTCTGTCCTTCAAAACAGTCTGTCTTTCCAATGGTTAGTCTCCTAAGGAGATGGGTATTCAGTCTCATACACCTTTTAACAAGTGGCCCCTATTCTCGGGGATGAAGACAAGCCACAATCTTATCACATTGTCTTTAGGGGAAATACATTTGAGCTGGCCATCAGAAGCAGTCTACAAGCCAATTTCTTTGAGAGACCTAGGAGGATTCACAGTTCCTTTACAACCTTTCCATTCTGGAGAATTCAGCAAGCTTTAATCCCATAGTTCACGTTCTAAGAATAAAATATAATCTAGTGGAAATTTATGATCTACAGATACTTTCACCAGGTCAGTACCTTCATGATTTACAACATTGTGTCTGGAATTCCTTTCTTAAATTTCATCAAAAGAGGATTCAAATGATGGAATATCTTTCAGCTTCAACCATATAATGAAAACAAAATTGGTTATCCACTATATCCATTTGCTGATGTGACTAATGGGAATCATTGATCTAGTAAGTGAACCTTAACTACAGCTTTGATTTGATTATATTTTTGTTCTATTTGTAATAGATGTAATAGTAAAAACTGAGTAATAAATTATTCATAAGAACAAATTTGATTTCATTAGAAGGTTAGGCAAGCAATGTAAAGAAAAGTACAGAAATGGAAGTGGGAGTGGATCCCAAATCATCCACACCATATCACTGTCAGACAGCTTTGGCTTTGCTTTGGTTCACTCCAACTAGCTCTTTCCATGACAGCTCTTCTATAGAGGGGATGAGTCCCAAGGTATTCAGACATGATCCAGTCATTGGCATGAGGACTAGTGGTCAATTCTTGGCCCTCCTTTACTTTGTGGTATGGACACAGACCAAAGGGAGCACAAATCCTGACAGCTCCAGAAATTTCAGGAAAGCAATTTGCAGACCAGAGGACTCTACTTCCAAATTAAACCAGGTCCGTTCACATCATTGCATAGAAGTACATTAAATTCTTATAGACTAATATGGCAATTAAAAAGATGTAAATATACTCAGTCAAGCATTTTAATAAGTTGTTTTAAACAGGTTTATGAATCTTTTTTGAGAAGAAAATAAGAACATGGTCTGACTACAGTCCTGCAACATGCAAGGTTTAAACAGCTATAGACTGTCACTTAAATCTGAAATACTTCTATGCAAAGTGACAACTGAAATTATGAAGAGAAATTATGTGAATTCTATGGAATGTTCAGTGCTCAGTAATAGAAAGAGTGACCTTTTAAAACTGACATTGAATTTGAGAATCCATGGCATTACCATTTCCCTAAAATTGTAAGTTTTACATGAAGGAGCTGGATGTAACTAGATATGTGTCCTGGTTTCGGCTGGGATAGAGTTAATTTTCTTCCTGGTAGCTGGTACAGTGCTGTGTTTTGGATTAGTATGAGAATAATGTTGATAATACACTGATGTTTTAGCTGTTGTTCAGTCATGCTTACATAGTCAAGGACTTTTCAGCTTCCTATGCCTTGCCAGGTGCACAAGAAGCTGGGAGGGAGCATAGTCAGGACAGCTGACCCAAACTGGCCAAAGGGGTATTCCATACCATATGACATCATGCTCAGCATATAAAGCTGGGAGAAGAAGAAGGAAGGGGGGGACGTTCGGAGTTAAGGTATTTGTCTTCCCAAGTAACTGTTACGCGTGATGGAGCCCTGCTTTCCTGGAGATGGCTGAACACCTGCCTGCCGATGGGATGTAGTGAATGAATTCCTTGTTTTGCTGTGCTTGTGTGCGCAGATTTTGCTCTACCTATTAAACTGTCTTTATCTCAACCCACGAGTTTTCTTACTTTTAGTCTTCCGATTCTCTCCGTTATCCCAGCGGGGGAGTGAGCAAGTGGCTGTGTGGGGCTTAGTTGCCAGCTGGGGTTAAACCACTACAATATGCCATCACCTTAACCTAAGAGCATGGTTTCTGATTTCAGTAAACAGCTGGTCTTCTCCTACCTTTCATGTGCTACAACGACAGATCCCAGGTTGTCAAGAATAGATAACATTACTGACAGGAATTGGATTCCTGTAATCCTGTACTTTGCCCCTGTACTTGGCACTGGTGAGGCCGCACCTCGAATACTGTGTTCAGTTCTGGGCCCCTCGCTACAAGAAGGACATTGAGATGCTGGAGCGTGTCCAGAGAAGGGCAACGAAGCTGGAGAAGGGCCTGGAGCACAAGTCTTATGAGGAGTGGCTGAGGGAACTGGGTCTGTTTAGCCTGGAGAAGAGGAGGCTGAGGGGAGACCTCATCGCGCTCTACAACTACCTGAAAGGAGGTTGTAGCGAGGTAGGGGTCGGTCTCTTCTGCCAAGTAACTAGTGATAGGACGAGAGGAAATTGCCTCAAGTTGCACCAAGGGAGGTTTTGATTGGACATTAGGAAAAATTTCTTCACTGAAAGAGTGGTGAGGCCTTGGAACAGGCTGCCCAGGGAAGTGGTTTTTTTGGGAAGTGGTAGAGTCACCATCCCTGGAGGTATTTAAAAGACGTGTAGATGAGGCGCTTAGGGACATGGTTTAGTGGGCATGCTAGTGTTGGGTTGACAGTTGGACTTGATGATCTTAGAGGTCTTTTCCAACCTTAATGATTCTATGATTCTATGATTTTATGAAATACTGATGTCCAGTACTGAAACTGAAGAGCTCCTAGTAGCCTAAGACTTTTGAGTAGCGCAAAACCAATAGCAATTTGGAGGAAAAAGCATGGCAAAGAAAGGAAGGAAATTCACTTTTGAAAATTAGTGTTTGTTTTGAATAAGTATTGCACTGATGATTTGTATGTGGCTAGTTGCAGACCTCACATAACAGAATAAATTAGGCCTGCACAGGAATATCCAAGCATACTAATTTTTTTTAAAAGCCCCACTTTGATACAGCATCTATCCTTTCTGAGTTGCCTGTCTTCCCTCTTCAGTTCTGATCTTTGCACTCCCTTTTAGTTTAGTTGTTTATTTTCTTCTTTACAATATGTATCTGTCCATCTCTGGAAAACTTTTTTCTATACTGCAGCAGCTTCTGCTTTACACTTTTTGGGGGTTTTGAGTTAGCTTTGTTTTTCAACCTTCCTTTATTGTTTCTGCTTCTTTCTCCTTTCCTTTGCCTTGTTATTTTTTCTTCTCAACCACTCCCAGAAGACCATACTTTCTGCTCCATCAGGTGTTCATCTTATCCTCACCTTTAACCTGCCCCAATTCTCACCTCTATAAGGTGTTCTTTTTTGGTACTTTGCTCACATTTTTCACCTGTGGCTTACATCCACATCCTTTCTGTTGCTTTGATAATACTTCTCTGCCTTCCTCCCACCTGATCTCCACTCTACTTTCCAGCTATTAATATGAACTCCATTCATTGCTGCCAGATTCATGCCTCTCAACATCTTTGAGGCTTCCTGTTCTACCCAAGAGCTAAAGTAAAAGGACCACCAGGCACAATATGAAGAAGGAACCTCATTAAAGACAGTATAATTATGATTTTCTTACTTTTTCTTAATGCCATCAACATGTATTTGCTGTGATTTGAATACATCCAGCCTTTGCTAATATAGGAAAATCCTGGAAAGCTTAGTTGTGACTATTCTGTAGTTTCATTAGGTCATTTAGAAGGAGAGATTTTATCATATATTTTTACTCATACAACACCAAACAGATGCAATTATGCCATTCCAAATATTTTAATCCCCATATGGAAAGAGGTATAAACTGTACTAACTCAGGGCAGTGTTATATTAGATTAACCATATCCCCAAGGAGCTTTTTCAGTGTTATGACTGCAGTTACTATGTTACAACTTCCGTGTATAGGTACGACCTCAGATAATTTAGATAGCCCTTAGGCTTGACCATTACAACTGAATGCAGTCATTTAAATTATTTGTTATATTTTCCTAACTCAGCTTAGGGAAAACAGAGCTATGTGGTATATAATTTTCTTTATTGTCGAAAAAATGATGACATTATTTTTCTGTTTGTTTCCAGTAGCTGTTTACTCCCTGCAGCTAATAAGTTGGTGACAGCACCTGTTTTTATTTTCATAACCAAAAAAAAGAAGTATAAATTCCAGGTCAGGCATTAGAAAGAATACAAGACCCTTTTGTACAATACAGGTATTTTTCTGCTGTCTGTGGTTGATTTTAAACTTACTTTGCTTTTTGGATCTCTTACCCAGATTACTTTCAATAGTGCCATTAAAGTATAGTTACATGTACTTGGATGCAACTTTGAATTTTATGTGCAGTAAAAAAAATTCAAATATGATGTTCTAAACCAATGTGTCAATATATAAAACGACAAAGCCTTTTACATAAAGCAGACTTCTTGTCCATTTCCAGTGGGAGCACCATGGAAATTCAGGGGATTGTTCTAACCTCTAAAGTGTATACCTATGACACTTCAACTAGAGGCAAGATTTTCTATCCGATCAGACAAACGAAGGACACAAAGTCAGCTCTTATCACAGGGCTGAATACTGCTAGCTAGAATGATTTACTAACAAGTCTGCTTTGTTTTCTGACAAAGCAGAAGCACTGAGAGATACAATGTTTTTTCACACCATTTCTGATAGACAGCTAAAAAAATTCAGAGGGCACATAGTGTGTTTTCTGACTAACAGATTAGAGATTGCTGCTATAACTTCTTTCATTGTCTAACCACACCTACTGCATGCAGAAATGTACTCACTGTTACAGAGTGCTCTTCCTCCTCACCTGTCTGCATTTATCTTGTCATAATCCTACATGAGAAGGGGAAAGGCAAAGAAAGAAGATATATTTAATTTGTTTAGAAGGTAGGGCCTGTCTTCATAACTCGAAGTTATGACACTCTTGAGATATACTCATCAGCCTCATGTTTTATCTAACATGTATTTCTTGACTCTGGCATCTTGAGTATTTCAGAGTCTTCAATAACTCCAGGGCTCCAAAGTACTGTTATCCATACTGCAAAAGGACTCAGTCGCTGGACTTGACCAGAATTGACCAAGAAACCTGCTGCGGAAATGAAAACCTGAGCCTGCAATTTCAAAACCTAAATCGGAGCCATCCTAACATATTACTGTACAAGAAATAATTTGTGTTAAAGAAATATGTTGTACGGAGAACAAGTTGGTGGAATTCATGTTTTTATGCTATCCACGTGACTTGGCAGTCTAGAAGACAATCTCTGACTAGGATTTAACAAATATATGGCAAAGCATGCAACATTTTACCACTATCTTTATCATTGCTTAAAAGATAACATTTACTTTGACATTTACATTGTTCCTCCTTTTGCTTCTACATCCATTTCTCTCCACTTCCTAAACACACCTGTTATCACAGCCTTTATTCTAATTAGTGGACCATATCAGTTATGTTTCAGTATATATGGGATCGTGCCAGCTTTTGCTGGTTCAGTACTTGCACCATATACAGGATTATG
Source organism: Fulmarus glacialis (assembly GCF_000690835.1). Lineage (NCBI taxonomy): Eukaryota > Metazoa > Chordata > Aves > Procellariiformes > Procellariidae > Fulmarus > Fulmarus glacialis. Next base: position 44,768 of record NW_009227753.1, on the reverse strand, counting down.
AGATAAATCCTACAACTTCACTGGCATAGTAGTTGCACTGACCTTATTAGAATTGCTAATGTGGGTAATATAGCTGTGAGTACACACTCAGTACAACTACATCAGCTATATGTCAGCATATATAAATTCTGAAGATTATCAGGGCTATAGGCTACATTCTGTTACTTTACCTCACGAGTGACTGTCCCAGAGAGATAACAGGAGGACTTTAAAAATCCTGAAATCCATACATTCCTCCATTTTATCTTTTTAAGTTAAAGTATCCCAGAAACCAGTGTGTCATGCATTCTTAGTCTGAACAAGGCTGAATAGCTCAGCACCTATTTCACATACAAGTTTTACCCATGTTCACAGTCTAGACCCTTCTTTCCTCATTTTGAAATGGTCACTGACATTCACTGCTTCCTCTTAGGGAGAGAGATACTGATTATATGCATTTCTCCTATTTCTACTCTTTCTATCACATAACACCAAGATGTCACTGTTAAGTCTTTTTCCCCTCTATGCAAGAGAAAATAGTCCTTTGAACATAGCTTTGGCTTATGTTTTTCCCAACAGTAGTTTTTGGCACAGTTCTTAATTTGTAATTTAAATGCATATAGTTTACATATAAAGTATGGATTGAATGTATAGATTAGACAACATATAGGCAAACCAAGAAAGGGACATACAAACCAAGAAAGGGACACCCTAATCAAATGGCACTGCAACATACTTGCAATTACTGGGTGTATTCTCCATCTTAATTTTACGTGGACGTCATGAAATGTGAATGTTAGTAAATAGGTATTGCTCACATTGAAGATTTTTCTGGCTCTGTTTCAGTGGTTTGTGTTAAGGATGCATTGCCCCCTCCAAGGATATGTGAAGAAATTATACCTTTCTTCAAATATTATCTCCAAGGTAGAGGTAGAATTAGTCTGAAACCAGCATAAAGCAGATTTTTTTTCAGAGTACTGTCTAAAAAAAGCCACATTCTGATTCTTTTTTTTTTATTTTTAGCAGATGTATTGCACATCAAGAGCTTTGATGGGAGAGAAAAAATAAACAACAAATAAAATGGGTAAATGAATAAAATCACATAAATAAATATAAAATAAAACATATTTATAGAATGAAAAAAAAAGTAGAAGGAATAAAACCAGCTTTAAAATTAGCTCTTAAAACTCTGAAATGTTAGACCAAGGGCTACCAAAACAGAGATATAAAGCCTCTTGGGGTAATACAAATTATCAGCAAAGTCATGAACTTGGTGAAAATACTATTATAGAAATGGCTTTTGCAACCAGAAGTGTTGATACCTGATATAAGCTGGGAATCAATAGCTGCCAGAGAAACCTGGCTCTCAGACTAACAAAGAACTTCACTTAAAATCAGGAACTCACAATACAATGATAAATAAAGAATAGTGCATTGCAGATAAAACACAGGGAATTTACATAGAAAAGAGGTATGAAATCCGAGTGTCTCGATAATAAATGAAAAAGAAATATTTATACTCAAAACTTCAAATATTAACTTGAATACCACTAATAAATGGCCATTTCACTGGAAAAGCAACTAACTTCAGTTTAGAGACACAGTTTCAAAGATCCAGGAGACTGAATCCAATGGAAGCTGGAGCCTGATCCTGAATGTAAGTTTAGTACGAGGCAAATACCATTTTAAAGCACAGCACTTCCATGTAATCCTGTCTCTAATACAGAATTATTTTCTTACTCTGCATGAGGTAAATGAATATCACTATATGATTCTCATCTACGTAAGACAAATAAATACATCTATCACTAATTTTAAATTATTTCATGTTTAAAAGAAAAACTATTGATCTATTTTGGATCAAGCTGCCTTTCAATCTTTGTTCATGGAAAGCCCTGAATCATTTGTTATTTCTGATTCTTCCTGACAACAGTTTCTAGCCATCTCGTTTCCTATTCACATAACTAAAGCCAAACTGGGACTTCAGTATTATTTGTGACTTTTACTTATGCTTTGCTAAGCTTTTACTTATACTTATTTAAGCTTCTTTAAGATTATTTTGGACTATCAAATGAATTAAGGCTTGATGACAGACCTCAGAAATAAGGTCAAGAATCTGGAAATAGGGTCACCTGTGAATGCGTTTAAAAATGCTGCTGTGGAGAATGAAGAGCTCTTTACATTGACAGGCCAGGTAAAGAGCAGCCTCAAAGCTGCTTTGTCTACATGGGTTATTTAACGCAGATACTAATAGAAGCTCCAAAATGAAGGAACTTTCTACCCTTGTTGTTGGAGAATGGCTGAGGAGCCTTGTGATTCAATTTTGACATAAGTTAGCCAGACTAGGCCGCAGTGAAAAATTCCGAGTCATGCTGACAAGGGAGGAAAAGAAGGTCGTGCTGACCTTGCACTGTACAGATAAACAGCTTTTGAAGAAACACTGTATAAGAAAAACAGGATGGAACCCGGACCATGTAACAGTAACCGCAAGTAGGAGGAGTATGCTAATGCAATCTTTAGAGCTAAGCCAATGATTGTAAGACAGGTATGCATAAGGTAGAAATTAGTGTATAAATACGTGTAGGGTTTTGCAATAAAGTTGAAGCTTGCCTTATCACTCACATTGAGTCGACTGCTTGCCTTCCCTCGCTCGTCGCACCTTGTCTAGATGAATAAAGAGAAAGACCGCTTCATTGGCACAAGACTTCTCCTCAGATATTTTCCAAAGACACTTGGGGAACTGCCATAACTTAACATGAACTCAACACTGGTTAGCAGTTAAACTCACTTAGACAAGAATAACTTCCATCTTAAAGCCAGGAATTTAGCTTTGGCAACAGAAATTTTGCTTAAGAGTGTCAGATATGTTAGTTCTCTGCTCGAATGTCATGTGGACTATATGGTTCAGCATAGGAACTAATAACAGAGGATGATATGGAGGTGATTTTCTGGAAGAGTGCAATGCAAAGAGAATCTTTCTTGAAGCCCCAGAGGACAACAGCACAAATGAGTGATCTCTGCAGAGTGTTTTCCTATTCAGCTGCTATATAATTTTGAAATCACTAAATCTAAACAAGATGTGGGAAGTATGAGGACTGGGCCTGACATCACTTACTGAGGCAATTTTCCTCATGGGCATATCAAAATTGTAGAGTTGTCATACTTGTTGAAACCAAACTATAAGTGGGATTTGTGGGACAAGAGAGGGGAAATGATAATGGAAAGGATAGTTTGCCTCTCGAAGACGTACATGGCTAGGTGAAGAATCCCTTAACAGCTTCCTGCCAACCTTGTTATGTTTCCTTTTGCTTTTGTTATGGAAGTGTCATACTTTATACTCAATTCGTATGTTATTTCTTTTCCTTCTCTGCCCTCCTCCTCCCCACTACCTCAATTCTCTCTACTTCAATTCTCAACTTCAACAATCCAATAATCCAAGCAGACAAAGTAAGTATTTCCAAGCTGAGTCAGATAAAATGTCCATCCACAGCACATGCTGTCTCTAATCTGTATTAGATTGCTAATACTAACAGAACAGCTTAAGCCCTGAAGTATAATGTTGGACGTCTTTTCAAAATAAGGACTGTAATACTTTCCTACACTGATGGGTACTCCTGCCTACCAATATGTCCCTTTCTTTAAAAAAATTGCTAGTATCTTGATGTGTGATACTGAATTTGAGTCTTATTACACACACACAAGGTAAAAGGGTGGGGAAGGGGGAGAATTTAATCATTCTACACAGAGAATCTCTTGATTTATTGCAGTCTTGGTTTGCTCTTATGTTGTCCTGTTTGCCCTCTCAGCACAGTATGGCAGATTTAAGAAAGTCCATTCATGCTTCACTGTCACTTTTTTTTAAACATTATTAAAGCACTGATATTTAGGAATTCCAATTTAGTTAAAGGTGAAGGTTTCGGTTTTTCAAGTATCTATCTTAAGTAGAAACATTAAGGTATCAAAGAGTGGTTGAATATCAATTTTTGGATTACTGGTCTTCGTCTGAACTTTTGACATCTGGCATTTTATTTGACTCCCGAAAGAACGTGCTTCCTAACTGATATTACTGTGGAGAACATGATACAAGCTAATTAGCACTAAAAGATGAAGTGTTGATTTCACCAGAATTAAAACCTGCTATAGGAAGGAAAAGGAAATTATTTGTAAATGTAAATAAATGCTGGTGATTAGCATTTATAATCTTCATTTTCTTGGTACACACAAAAAATATAGAAGGAGGTTTGCACAGAGAGCCTATATGAATATCTGCATCTGTACTGTGGGGGAGGGAGGAAGCAGGAAGTAGCAGATGGGTAGCCACATGGCCTCCTCACCTTCTTTGCTTTTGTGCTGGTTTTGGCTGGGGTAGCATTAATTTTCTTCACAGGAGCTTACAAGGGGCTATGGTTTGGATTTGTGCTGAAAAGAGCATTGGTAATACAGGGATGTTTTCATTATTGTTGAGCAGTGCTTACACAGAGTCAAGGCCTTTTCTGCTTCTCACCCCACCCCACCAGTGAGTAGGCTGGGGGTGCACAAGAAGTTGGGAGGGGACACAGCTGGGACAGCCGACCCCAACTGACCAAAGGGGTATTCCATACCATATGACATCATGCTCAGCATATAAAGCTGGGAGAAGAAGAAGGAAGGAGTTCGGAGTGATGGCGTTTGTCTTCCCAAGTAAGCGTTACGCGTGATGGAGCCCTGCTTTCCTGGAGATGGCTGAACACCTGTCTGCCGATGGGAGGTAGTGAATGAATACCTTGTTTTGCTTTGCTTGCGTCTTTATCTCAACCCATGAGTTTTCTCACTTTCACCCTTCTGATTCTCCCCGCCATCCCACCAGGGGGGAGTGAGAGAGCAGCTGTGTGGGGCCTAGTTGCCAGCTGGGGTTAAACTACAACAGCTTTCAAATAAGTGCTTTCTGTCACCAGTTCTGTAGCCCAAATCAGAAGGCATGGCAGGTACAGGCTGCGCAAAAGGCCAGCAGAGTATATGGGTTCAAAGTAACAAGAACCCAGTCAGCCTCTATAATAGAAGGGATTTGACTGTTCTTTCAGCTCACTGCTTGGAATAGCAGCCACAAAGGAAGCTATAGAATTAGCAGATAAGCCCTGCTGATGGATGCATGCCGGATTGATGCCTGTAGAGATGCTAATCATGAAATCCTCACTGGGTTGCCTTCTAGACTCACAAAAAAGTAAAAAGCCTTGAATTGTCGTAGCCCAATCCTTATACTAGACATCTAGATTTTGGAGAACAAAGGACAGGGGAAATAAATCCCATTCTTAGTCTAAAATAGCCATCTACACTCCTCTGTAGTCAATGAAGAGAGATGGACACGGAAAAAGGTAATTCATCTCATCCATCTTAAGACAGAACAAATAGCTCTCTGGAGATAGCTATTTCTCTCCACTGAGTAGAGAGTGAGCCTGGAAGACTACCTTAGATTAGAGCTATATCTTTTTTGATGGCTGAAATAAAATAAGATGAATATAGGCAGAAATGGCTAGAACTTCTAGAAACCCATTTATTTTTCTTTCATCTCAGGTTACCTGCAATCACTGGGAACAGTACAGATGAGTACATTTTCTCTGCTCATTAATTTTAATTCAATAACATTCCTTACTTAGCCTAATATAAATTTGTTCAAAGATGCCATATTCTGTTCAAGTCTAATAAATTTCTACTAACCCTTGAACTCTGTTTAATTTTTGAAATAGATTATTTTAACCCTACATCATAAATTATGCAGTATTTCAGTTTATTTTAAAAGTCTGAACAGTAGTCTGTGAGGTGTAAAATCTCTGTTCATTAATTCTCTGTCACTTTTCCATTTTATCTTTTTACCATTAATGGCTATTTAAAAGACAAATCTATAGGCACTATCATATTGAAGAGCTAGCATTAAGTAATTAGTAAAACATGTTATTTTAGTTCAACAGAAAGACTTTAGCAGTTCGCTGGAATAACTTGTGGTTTTAGTTTAGTACATATCCTGCTTGGGCCTGTGCTTCTTGCGTTGATATACAAAGATGTAAAAACCTCCCCTCTGACTTGCACAGGGTAACTTTGACTCCAAAGGCACACGGATAGGAATCACTCCATGTTCTTTCTGCTTAATTATCTCTCTTTTCCTCTCCAGAGCAAATGCAAAGGAGAGGTGAAGAATGAGTTGGACCTTGGTTGTACCTTTAGCAGACCACTCTGCACAGCTGAACTGATGCCAGCCAGCAGCACGTTAACAGTCCATGGAGCTGGACAGGATTTGGATGAACAGTATTTCAGGAGAACGCTTGTGTAGAAGACCACACAGAACAGGTAATGGTGAGGAAACTTTCATCTTGGTCTGGTCAGTAATTAAGGAGAAGCAATCTATCTCTCAGTTATTAGTTGTTAGCAATGAATGTTAAAAAAAAAATAAATAACAGCGCCATTTCTAATGTTTTTGACTGAATGATACCAAATACTATCATAAATTACATTACTAATTGGACTATGGGTATCTTTCTGACAACCAAAACTCGAGAATTTTCTGCAGACTTGCTTATTTATGGCAGTATTTGGACATCCCAAATTCTTAATGAATTTTTGTACACCTTGCTTATCTCCAGAAAAAAAAAATTAACTGTCAAATATGTTCCATTCATCAAATCCAGAATTACCAGTAACATTTTTCTGCTTAGGGGACACACAGTGCCACCTAGGTGATAACACAGTGGTAACAAATAGTATAAAACCAGGCAAGTTGAAAGAACAGTTTGCCACATGCCTTGAGAATAACTTTTTTAGACTCCTCTTTGAGAACAGAGAAAAAGGCAGTTATTTCTCAGTTGGTGAGCCGTAGTTTGTGGTTCTCAGGAGCACAGTTAGTAGCACCTGCAGACCACAGAGGAAGGTTGGGCCTGAGCTGGTTTGTCTAATGATGCTCTTTCTACGTCTTGGTCATTTTGTCAGGACTAGATTTAGTCAGGACTACTGTTGTACCTGCTTTGCCGCACAGGCTGACCCACCGCTGTGAGGACCGTGGTGGGTTCCCTGTCCCACGGGGCAGCAGGGGCCGGGGAGCCGGGCTTGGGGGCCGCTCCTGAGGGAGCGCCGTGGCCGTTGGGGGGGCAGTTTGAACAGGGGCAGCCGTTGGGGGGGCAGTTTGAACGGGGGCGGCCGTTGGCGGGACAGGGTGCAAGGCTGCTGTTTGTGGTCAGTGCTCGCAGTGTGCGCAGCAGCTCAGGACTGAACTGGACGTGGCTCAGAGCAACCCAATCAGTCTAGGCCTGTCTGAGTAGAGGGTTGGATTAAGTTGGCCTCTGAGCATCCCTTTCCACCCGAATTGTGATTCTGTAACATTATTGTCACTGAGTGCTGTTAAACAGTCTGTGGTGCTGCTCAGCAATAAAGCAGAAAAAGTGGAGCTAGTGTGTTAGTGTAATCTTTGGACACTAGTGCAGGCAAAGCTTGTGGCAGGAGGTGATGTGGTGGGATGGAGCATAATAATATACATTTGATAAATGTTACTAATTAGATGCAAGTCTAAGGGAGCATAATTCACATACTAAGACGCTTAGAAGAGTCTCCTTAAGCTTATACCTGAATGTGGACCACCACAGATAGCTGAGTAGGCTGGAATCACTACCTTGGTTTTATGTTCACAATGCTTGTCAGCCGGCAGTGTGCCCAGGTGGCTGAGAAGGTCAATGGCATCCTGGCCTGTATCAGAAATAGTGTGGCCAGCAGGAGGAGGGAGGTGATCGTGCCCCTGTACTCGGCCCTGGTGAGGCCGCACCTCGAATACTGTGTTCAGTTCTGGGCCCCTCGCTACAAGAAGGACATTGAGGTGCTGGAGCGTGTCCAGAGAAGGGCAACGAAGCTGGTGAAGGGCCTGGAGCACAAGTCTGATGAGGAGCAGCTGAGGGAACTGGGGCTGTTTAGCCTGGAGAAGAAGAGGCTGAGGGGAGACTTCATCACGCTCTACAACTACCTGAAAGGAGGTTGTAGCGAGGTGGGGGTTGGTCTCTTCTGCCAAGTAGCTAGTGATAGGACGAGAGGAAATTGCCTCAAGTTGCACCAGGGGAGGTTTTGATTGGACATTAGGAAAAACTTCTTTACTGAAAGAGTGGTGAGGCCTTGGAACAGGCTGCTCAGGGAAGTGGTAGAGTCACCATCCCTGGAAGTATTTAAAAGACATGTAGATGAGGCTCTTAGGGACGTGGTTTACTGGGCATGCTAGTGTTGGGTTGACAGTTGGACTCGATGATCTTAGAGGTCTTTTCCAACCTTAATGATTCTATGGTTCTATGATTCTATACTGAGTGAAACTACTGCATGGGCAAGGAATTAGACAAGGAAAAGTAAACAAGAAACAGTGTGAATGGGAAAGGCAAAGGATAGATGAAAAAAGAAAGTATTTGATACTTTAAAACAAAATTAAATGCTTTATAATTAGTTTGTTAATATAATCAAGCATAAAACTATTAATAATTTAATTATCAGTGGAACTTCTATTCTGTAAATATGGGTCGTTACTTCACTAGTTAAGATCTGAAAGATATTTCATTGAGTTTAAATGATTGTATTTTTTCTTTTTATTGTTGAGAATTTGCCAAAGATAGTAGAAAGAAGTGGTCTCTGGAGTAAGGCTCCTGCCTTTTGCTGTGTGCAGGGTTCTCAGAAGGGTCATCATGTTCCTGCTCGCTAGCTCACATGTTTGGGGACTTACCTGGCATGCGTATGAACAGAGAGCCACAAGGCCTTTCACACCACACATTTTTTCTAACTGAACCCTGCAAACTAGGTCAGGCCCCAGATGCTTTCACAGGGATCTGTCAGATACACGTGAGGTGCGTGAGAGTACAGAGAAGATTTTTAACTGGGCCACTTCAGCAGTTAAAACACATTAATACTGGTGTTTTGAGTGGTTAACATCTCCCTCATACTGCTGGTAAATGCTGCGCCAATAGTCTTACTAGCTCATTCCCGCTGTTTTTTTTCCCTTTTTTTTCCTGGTAGAAACAGAGCAATTGCCCGTAAGTTTCATAGTATTATGGCTGGTTCTACAGCAGTGTTTATCTAGAAATCACCCTTTCCAGGGCTCAGCTGACATCAGTGATGAAGCAGGTGCACAACACGAGCAAATATGCTTTGGCAAGATAAAGTGTCATTTCAGCTGAAGTTGTGATTCTGCAACAAAATCAGCAATGTTAATTCCAGTTTCAGTGGGGGGAAAATCAACAAGGTTTGTCACAGTAATGATAATTTCCAGTCCTCTTTAAAGAGTGTTGCAGATGAGAAAAATATTTTACCTCAGTCTGTACTCTGGTCTTATTTAACCGGTGGAGGAATGCCTGCCTTCCTCATAATGGATTTTAGGACTGAAAAGGCCTTAGCACTCTGACCTGCAAACGTTGCTCTATTGTATTACTATTTTAAGAATTTTGTGCATTAGGGCTGCTGAAGAGCTGGCTTCACCTTCTAGGTTCTCAACAGAAGAAAAAGGGGAATTCTGTAATTGTAAATCTTTTATGGATAACTCCTAAAAGAGAATGTTTTTATCACAAAGGAAACTTGTGATAAATGATAGCTACATAACCTAGTGAATATGTCTTTGTTTAGCCCTGACTTCAGAATGGAAGAGTTTTAATTGTTCTTCAGTCCTGCTTGTCAACAACTGGCACAAATTTCACAGATTTCCGTTAGCGCTAATTAGAATTAATTTGATTTGTAATACATGACAATTTTGTCACCCCTTTAAATTTTCCAGAGTTTTGCAGAGTTGTCAGAATGGAAAATTTGAAACTATGTGACCTCAAAAGTTCAACAATTATTTGATGCCAGCAAATGTCTATTTTAAATGGCATCTGTCTCCCTTTGAGATTAAAATGGAATCACTTCCAAGAATACTTTTTTATTTACATTTCCCATTCCATCCTCACATAAAAGTCTAAAGAAAACCTATTATAACATAGAAGTAAATCAGATGAAATTTAGATGTGCCTGTACTTTCATAATTACATAATTAAGTCTGAAAATTTTGCATGGTTCCCATTTCTGTATTAACTCAGCTTTGTGTCCCTAGAAATGGATTAAATTAGATTAAATCAATAGTCTGCCTTTCATTTTGACGTATAGCAGAGACAAAACACAAAACAATGAGCTTACAGTAGTTCCATTAAAAAGGTAGTTCCATTCTGATGGGTCTGCAACAGCAATTCACTCAGTTAAGTCTTTCAAATATGCTCAAATCCCCTAACAGTGGAAATGAAGAGGAGAGTGCTCTTGCATGGCTAAAAGGCAATTTTAAGTATTTTAAAAACGGAAGATATGAATGAATGAATATTCAGTTGGGACAACATTTAAATACCCAAGTGCTCCTGACATGCATTAAAAACATGGGTCTTCATAGTTCATTACTTGATTCAACTAAATTACCTATAAAATGTTTTAATTAATTTCCAAAGTTGTTGCCAATGCTGTTCCTTATTCCCTGTACAAATACTCATCTATCCTGATTGTTCTGAAATCTCTGAATAAATAGAAATACCTTTAATCCTGCATGAATAGCGGAATTTCAGGTTCTCTTTTCTGAAGAATGACTCAACACAATGAAATCCTACTACTAGTTAAAATTAGCATGCAATCAAAAATAGGAAGAAATTAATACACATTTTAGAAAGTGATGATGTTCCCTTCATAGACATATTTGTCCCAGGATCTATCCATATAGCTGTTCCAGAAGCTTCTTGGATAGAATTACTTAGTGCCAAGAACTGCAGATAAGTGAGGTCCCCTTTTGTAAATAATGAATATGATGTTACATTGTAGCACCATGACGAATCAGCAATGCAATAGGGGTGAGTAATGGAGAAGGAAGAGGATGAAATGAGAGATTTAGAGATGCTAGACAGTAACTAAACCCAGAATATCAAAGGTATCAGGTGACAGAGCTCAAATTTTTTATTGCCCTTTTCTTGTCAGAAAACCATCCTTAGAATGGAACTTTTCATGTGATAGCATCAGATTTTTTAATTCAGTTTTTCTTATTAAAATACAGTTTTCAATTTTCCAGTGTAGTCTATTGCAACCTCTTCAGAAGAAAATTTTATTTTCTAAGACTTTCTTTAGACATTCTAAAACAGTTGTAATGTAGATATAGCATATCTATATGACTATAACGTAGTTAAAGATTTACTATGTATCTCCATGGTACACTACTTTAGCCTTTAGCATACTATAAGCACAGTTATGTATGTGCTTCTGTTCATACGTGTCCATAATTTCAGGGACTCCCACAACCATACTG
>NW_009227753.1:25148-33479 GCF_000690835.1 Fulmarus glacialis | reverse complement strand
CCTCCCACCTCTGATTGCCTTGACAAACAGGCTGATGTTAATTCACTGTTAATTCAGGTCTATTATTGATACACAGCTCTTACTAAATATGTTTCCTACCTACCATTTTGCAGTTTTACCACAACCTGTGTTGGAAACACGCTGTCACTTATTTGAAGAGGATCTGTATTTTTGTTTTGAAAAATCAACATGCGTTGCTTGATCGTTAAATTCAAATATGAACCAGTCTCCTACCAAGCATTAGTAGCTAGGATAGATTAATTTAGGAACTATGTGGCCAAACATAGCATTGATCATTGGATTTCTACAAACCTTGTCCAAAAATACTGTCAGGAAATTTATTAGGGAATTCCTTCCTGATCAATCTCCAAGTGTGGGGCATTTTAGAAGGGGATACTAGCTAATGAACTCGTGTTTTACATATGAACCCTTCAGGACTGAAATGTTTACCAGCAATGAATTTGAGGCATGGATTTTTCACGGAGAGAGTTAAATCTCTGCCCCCAAAACCCCACTATCAGTGCCATATGATAACCTGATCTTGGGCCTATGTAGCCCGTTATCCCTCTAACATAGGTCTAGCCTGTATCTACACCTGGATCCAGACCAGTTCTTTTTTATCAATCATTAAAACTGGTATTTCCAGTATTTTTTATAGTGATGTTTACTGTGCCAGTGTTTGTTTTCCACTAACACCTACTTTCTAATGGAAAAAATTTAAGCTTCATACTTTTTGCCAGTCTGTTGTTTAGCACATGAAAGCACTGCCAATCGTCAATTTTCTTAAGATAGATTTTAAAATAGAAAATAGCCAATACCAGTGCAATATTTCCTCGTAAATAGTGGGAAGTTTAATTCTAAGTCTGCCTTACTTCCTTTACAAGTCCAGTCCATCAGTTTTGGCACATATCACTGAAAATGATGCGGCAGGATCAAAGTGATCACAGGTGGAGTGAGGGATGTGCAGTCTAAGAGCCCAGTCTTCTAACACGGAAGTCAGTGATTAAGTAGCAAATATAATTTCTGACAAACTGGAATCAACTGCCATTAATATAAGGTGTGTTTTCTGAAGAAAGTTGGTAGTATGAAGGAATGTCCTCATGAGAACATTGTGTAACTAGGGTGTAAAAAACATAAAAATCCTTTTCTTCCCAGATATGAAAGCCAAAGTAAAAAACCAACATTTAGGAATTTTATGATCTTCCAATTACTCAGAACAAGAGAAGGTTTTTACTTCTGGATTTACAGTTTCCAGATGTTTCAAGATTATAATACCAACCTAAATTGTGATTTGACATCAAAAGGAGAAAAAAGGAAGAATAACAAGTTTCAATGGGAAGAAAGGGACAAAACATGTTTGTTGGAAACATCTTCACACATTTTTAAAAGAAATTATTACTTTTAAATGTCACACAGATCTCCCTGCAAAACTGACTCTTCCCAAAGCACTGATACTTCATACTCACAGACTAGACCCTGAGCAAATCACTCAGCTATTTTATGTCTCCGTTTACCCAGCTATAAGGCTCAGGAGGATAGGAGGTTTTCCAACCTCACACCCTTTCTGTTACAGACTGCGTAATTGTTTAATATGTTTATTCACAATTATGTTTTTGATCCTTTACAAAGTTATATCTGGGCAGCAGGCAGAAAAGCTGGTTCATTTTCTTTGGCCCAGCATGTACACTCTGAGTTGAGGAAACCTGGAAAATGAGGAAGGTTGCTCCTTCCTCGAGGGCAGCTGAGGGGAAGCCAGTGGGAAGAAAGTGATACTCAGAACTTTGGCGGTACCAGATCCCAGAGTACTTTCTTGAAGGAAAAGCACCCTAAAAAATTCATCAATATCTAACCAAGCTGGGCATATGCTCACATTTTTTAAAAAATAGATTGAATAAGTAAACAAATTTTGGATCACTTAATCCAGTATTATCCTTTTTTACTTGAATAACTAGTTTGGATTCTGACAACAATAACTGAATTAGGGATCTTTGGTACAATCCTGGTTTTTTACTAAGCCTTTCAGAGATAAAGAAATTGAGATGGTTTTGCGTCTCACAGCTACAAGGCACTTTTAGTCAGTACTCTGCCACAAATTCTCTCAAGGCTTGTGTTTTTGTAGTCATAGCAAATTTTGGCATCTTCAGTTTTCCCCTCTGTGCTCTGGTCTGCTTTTGCCTCTCGCCAAATACTTCCCTGGCACAAATAGATCAGATAAAAAACATTCCACCTAAATAGCTCCAACCTTTAAATGATTATACATATGCCTTTTTCTATTTCATAAGTTTCTGCAGTCATAAGTTCAGGGCAGGGCTATATCCACGTTCAGTTAAGCTTTTCTAAGCTCTGTTAGCTTTATACTAATAAGTAACTAATTTATTTCCTGTTCTTTAAAACAGCCTATTCTTTTATTCACTTTGAGTTTCCCATTAAGATATTGGATTTTTAAACACCTTTTTTACCTCAGCATCTTTACAGTCTTGGTAAATTTCATATTTTGAAATTACTTAGTATTACAAAAAAAGGTATTTATCAGAAGTATTTGTTAATATTGCGAGATATTTACTGCAGTGTCGACAAACCCCTCATCTTCCTCTGTGACAAGGAGAAATTCTTTCATTCCTCTTCTGCCAAGTGATCCTTAGGGAAGTTTAGAGAGTAAGAAAATGGTAAAGGCTGGTGGTCTCTCTCCTAGGAAGTGCAATATGTGTCCTTGCTTCTTCTGAGTTAGAGGATGGATTTGGGTCTCCAACCTCTGTGCGTCCCCAGCTCCTAGGTACTTCATAGTACTAGTCTGGGTTTTTCCCCCTCTTAAGCAGCTAACTGATTCTTGTGAAACACCATTTTTTTCCCATCTTAAAAACAGAGAGCTTCTTCCTCCAGCTGCTCTCTCTTTTCAAAGCGTTACACAAATTTTTTTCATTGATTTATATTACCTTCTAAGTTTAGTCAAATGTATATACTCCTACACACTTGATCCTGTGACAATTTTGTTTAGTTTAAATAACTCTTCCCTCACTGTTATTTTCCCTTGTAGTACAGAGAATCCCCTCCCAGACTTTGTTATACAAGCAATGCTGTTCCTGTTTATTTTCATCAAATATGTGTTTTATTCCCCTTTGCCTCGCATGCTCCTTTTCAGTTTCTTTCATGAACCTCATGTGCATAGACTTCCAGATAAGGTGTTAGGAATCATTCTTGCTTCCCCCCAACCTACAACAACATTCACTTAAGGATGTGTGTTAGGAAGCAATCTTACGAGAAAGTCGAAGTTGAGCATTGTAATTCTCTTGGTTTTTTTAATTTCCAAGGAAAAACAGACTTGAGATCAGTCAAAGAGCAAGCAGATAATAATGGCAACACAAACACACCCACATCCACCTTATGCCAAATTTTAGCAAAGAACTATCAATGACGGGGAAAAGTTATGAAAGGTTAAACCCTGTGGACATTCTGATTAAAAATTCACAGTGAAACTGAGGGTTCTCTAGAATGATAAAGTAATTATCCTCTGTTTGCCATAAGAAGGTGAGAATTATTTTAAATCTTCTAGCCATAACCATATAATCTGTTGTAAAGGAACTTTCCAGATTTTTCTTCCAAAGGATGAAGAGAAAGAGACATCTCCTACCAAACCCTTTTTTGCCCAGTTTCATATCTGTCTCCCTGTTTCACAATCAACAACTTATCTGCTTCACATTAGCAATTAAATGGGTACTTAACTGTTCTGCAGAATGAGCGGCTATCAGAAAAAATAAATTAATATAATATAGCCCACACTTTGGGGGATAAAATTCTATACCTAAAACTTTCCAATCATGGTACAGTGTTGCATCTCAAAGCCAATTAAATTTCATTCAAGCACAAAGATATGTCTGTATTAGAGTGATCTGAGACTAGGACCACAAACTGCAGGGCTCTGAATCTGTCACAGAATGACATTCAGAGGAAGTTAATTTTCCCTGTGGTGTTCACATAGGTTGAATGTGCAAAAAAACCTTGCTCAACATGAGCCCCACTCAAGTACAACTAATAAGAATGTTAAAGTTGAACATGTTTGTTTCCATATATTCCTCCCAGGTGCTTTTGTCTCTCCTGACTGCGTTTGGTTGTTTCTATTCACTTCATATAAACTTGAGTAATATGGCAGCTTTTTGGGTGAAGGTATATCATGGCATTTAAAACATTAGCTGTTTCAATCTACAGCTCTATGAATTTGCTTTCTGTCCTTTCTTCTACTAGTTGTCCCCCTAAAATCAGCTTCCCAACAAGATATGATTCCAGCGAGAATTTAGTACAGAAGCCTCAGACACAGGAATACAAGACTACTTCTTGTGGCTGGCTCAACAGAACCTCATTATTTTTGACAACTCTATAGGTACACTTGTTTTGAAAACACTGTGAGATAGGTTGCATTTAAATATGTAGCAGTGGCTGTAAACGCAAGTTACCCAATTTCAACCATCTCCAACCAAACTCTATTGACTCCTGGAGCATTGCATTAATTTATCTGCATTTTGAAATCTTTGTGAACTTTATTCCAAAATATGAGAAGTCAATTCTTTATGAATATTGTATCAGTCATGGTCTCAAGTAAGAGGAAAGCAGGAGAAAAAAAGAAAAAAAAAGAGGGGAATAAAGAACAACAAAGCATATCCTTCTACCTCAAAGCCCACGTCTGCATTTCCAGTATATGCCTTTTCTCAGTAAGAGTACAGCAGAATTACAGCTCTCCTCAGCCTCATTTAAAGCAAAAGCGACAAAATGTCAAGGCTGGGTAATTTTAGTAGAGGTAAAACTGAATACTTTTAAACTTCTGATCTTTTCAATGCCAGTTTTTCAGTTTCCAGCTCAGCCTAGATCCATTCTTCATCCTCTTTTTCCCTCTCCAAACCTTTACTCCTGCTTATCCCTGCCCTTTTATTTAAAAAACACCAGCAGAAAACCCATGCTAACCTCAGCTCCTCAGCTCAGCACTAAACTCAAGCCCCTGTGCCACTCCTGACTTTCTTGACAGCTGTGAAGCTCAGTATGGGAGTATGCAGTACATGTCTGTACATCTGCAGATAGCCTCACTGATCTTCATATCTGGACGTTCAAAGCAACGCTGCTAAATGAGGCCATTCAAGAACTGAAGCATTTAGAAGGATTTTGGATGGGGAAAAAATCACTGAACATTCAAGGCTGCTGGAGTAATTTGTAATTCACTTAAAGAAAGTAATCTGTTGAGGGTTTTTAAACAGATTTTTAATTCATGTCTCTCCAAGTCAGTACGCCATCCCTTTAACAACCACTAGCCTGATTCTTTGCTCAACCCACCTGCATACAGCATTTTACTACCATTTCGCACAGCTGGAAATTATTTAAGATCTCTTCACCTATCTAGACTAAGAAAACCTTAAAGATGAAGTTGAAAGAATATTATTTCTGCTGTGAGTTTATTTTCTAGATTTCTCTGTAATTGGGAAAATTAATCTTTTTTTTTTTTTTACTTTTAGGTTCTCTCTATTGCTAGCCTTATGATTTTAAAATGTCTGTCACTAAAATTGTATTTTATTGCCTTTAAAATAAAAAAAAAATCCATATTTTTTTTACTTTAAAAACCCTTATTATTTATTTAGGGGGGTATTTGTTTTTTTTTTTAAATAACATAGGCTTTATATATTCAAGCTTTCCTCTGACGGTTAGGCACATAATTCTCTTTTAAAGGAAAGCTGACTCTCGCATAACCACATGACTTTGCGGCTATGGCCTACTAGGGAAAAATAACATATATGGCAACACTCACCCATGAGAATTGGCAGCAATGAGTGCAATGCTGGTCTTTCAATCATCATAACAGAATGTTTGGAATCAAATATATAAAATCAGAATAAAATGTGACAAATATTTCTGTCAGTCTCAATTGTATAAAAGTCTGTTTATATGCAGTGTACAAGCCAAATCTAAGTTGGCATAGTCCCTGTAAACCAGAATGAGGAAGAAAGTTGTAGACAAATATGAATAATACTTGTTTAAGAGCAAAAGCTTCTCTGAATCTCAATAAAAGTAATTCTGTTGGAGACAAGATAAACATTACTTCTTATTTTATTTTCCTCATGTTCATGTATCTCTAGTGATTATTTAGTAAGCTGTAGAAATGGATTTTTAAAGCCAGCAGCATTAACATGCAAAAATGAATAAGAAATGTGAGGCTTGCTATGCTTCTTTTCATAATATAAAACACAGTCACACCATACAATAATAATCATAAGCCATAACTTCTAAGAAATTGAGAGTCACACTCTATCTATTTGTCCATAAGATGATGAAGTTTTTCTTACAGTACTTAACAGCATGATGCCTTATTGTAGCACACAGCTAAGGAGTTTACTTTTCAGTTATTTCAGTGTGCTTTGAGCTAGGTTCTACTTGAGAATCCCAACAAAATATATTACGTTATCTGAAACAGAATGTTGTTTTAGAAATTCCAGCCACTTACGAAAGTGATTATTTGAGAGCCCAGAAGCAATAATCATTGTTTGGGAAAAATATACCGAAAAAATTGGTATTATCCAAATCAGTCTTTTGCATACATAGAGCAGTAATGGAATGAAGTATTTACTGGAAGTTAGCTTGTGATCAGCCTTCCTCCAGTAACACTGTTCATTGCTTTAAGTCAGTTCTCATTCTGCAGACTACTATTTCTGAGAAATCTTCATAGAGTCAGCTCTCTTAAAACACCTGCTCTTTTCTATCACTATTTAATTCCATGCACTTTTAGGAATTATTCTGTGGGCTATTTGAAGTAGCCATCTGCATTTACATTATGTATGCAGTGGTAAAGTACACTACTGCTCATTGGTGTGTATACATACACACACTGCCCAATTAGTTGACACATCAGACTCTTGTAGTAACTGCACAGAAGCAGAGTCTTGATCAGCAGTGATAAGTAGTCCTTCAGTGTCTTGAAGGACTAAACTTATTAAAAAAATCTGAAGAACAAAACAAAAAGCTAAAACCACAAATGTGACATCAGCATAAGTAGACACTGAGACACTCATTATTCTGGTTTATACTGAAGAACTTGTCCTCCTTTGGTTTGCTAAATGCTTTTGATGTCATTTAGTACGATGGTATGCATTTTTAGCTTTTGTACTACCATGTTAGAAAAATGACCTTTCCTGTACTATACAGGAGGGAATTACATACTGGAGATTAAAATAATTTACAGACTCATTTTAACATATTAAATATATAAAGCAAATATAAGTAAAGCAAATACAAAGCAATAATAAACATATAAAGCTAACCCGTAGGGTGGCTTGCAAAATAGTGAATGCATTGTATACAGCTAGACCCCTAGAGTGGTATTTCCTCTTTATTTTAAAAGAGGAATATTACAGAAAAGTTGACTTGGAAATGATTGTATAACAACACTAACAGTACATAAGAAACTCTGCCAACAGTGACAGATTAATTAGAGGCTCTGTCAACAAACAATTATGGACCAACACCCAGTGTAAGTAAGACCACTGCTAGCAATGCTACATCTTCCCTATTGTCCACAGATGAAGAATGTGAAAATGCAAAGGCAGTTCAAAGGAGGGCCAAAATAATGAGCTAGGGGATGGGAAAAATAAGCTGCATGATATGAGACTTAAAGAGCTCAACTTATAAAATAAGTGTTTGATCATGAATACATGAAATAGCTTCTTAATAGTGGGAGGCCTTTGAACCTTGCTGACAATGACATAACAAGATCCAATGACTAGAAATGGAAATTAGATAACTTGACTTCAAAGTAGCTGAAATTTCACAGAAGATGAAATTTCAGAGAAGTGACAGTGATTAAATACTTCAACAACTTAGCTTTACTAACACCTTGAGCCTGTAAAGTGAGATTAGATATATTCCTCCAAAACAGAATTAATTTCTCTTTTGGAAGAAATTCTTGGCTTGTGGTCATGGTATGAAAGGAAGAGTAAGGCTGGAGAATCTTTCTGGGTTTGAACTCTTTGGATTGGATTAATATCAGTAACATCTTTGATTTCTGAGCCCCAGGGAGACCAAGACTTGCATGCACATCCCCCATATGCTCTGTAGTTCTGCATTAAGATAAGGATTACAAATTTCATGCCTTGGGATTTGTCAAAATGCCTGTAAAGAATTGAAAATGGTTTTTCCTCGACACCTTATTTGGTGCCAAGGGGACAAGGGTTCTTACCTCCCTCAGAAGCAACAGAATTTAGCTGTGGAGAAGGGCAAGACATGGAGAAGTATGAACCTCCAAGCCTCCCAACTAGTATACTTTATAAATAAATAAATAAAAATAATTTAATTTGGTGTAGG
>NW_009227753.1:22432-24998 GCF_000690835.1 Fulmarus glacialis | reverse complement strand
TACTTGGTCTTGCCCGATGATCCGTAATATAAACAAGATCAAACAAGATGTTCTCATGAACCACTGGTCCTTGACCTAATTAATTAATTTAAATTAAATTAATTAAAAGTAATTTAAAAATTTTAAAAATGCATTTACCATCTGTCCAGAGTAAGCAAAAGGTGAGATTTTTATATATAGATCTACATACATACGTATGCAAATGTGATTAACATACGCAAATATTATTAATGTGCCTAAACAGAGCAATTTTACTAACATAGCCTTCCTTTTCCTTGTGCTACTAAAATATTCTCAGGTTTCTGTATGTGCTATTACTAATCCATTTTTTATCATTTTTATGTTCCTATTGCACTTAGAAACTCAGAATCCAAACCAAGAAAAACATTTTTGTCGTTTCCTGCTTTGGCCCAAATGACTCAGTTATTTCTAAGATGGGTACTAAGGATGGTTATAATATTTTGCCCATGTAAAAACAGCTTTAAATATATTTTAACTGTGTGAAAATAATTTTCACCATTTTATGTACAAATCTAGTATTCCCACACCCAGACTTTAAAGAAAGTCTGGGATGCAGAAATGACATTTATGTTACAGATATTTTTTTCTACTGTGAAAAAATACCTATATTTCAAAATTTTATGCAAACTAAATAGTCCCACAAATCTATAGTTGCTTAGATAAACTAAGATGCAAGTTTTCTGAGTGACTTCTAGGGGAATCTTGCCAGCGGTGACTCTGAGAAGTGCCCTCCTTGCAGACTACTCTAGAGCCCTCCAATGTCCTAAGGCCCAACTTCACAGCAAAGAATCTAGAAACGGAGATGTGACTTACACTGAGTTTCTCAGTGGCGCCAGGCCCCCTTTTGTGAAGGTGAGAGCCGAGCTGTGTGGCTAGAGCCTGTGTTCCTCAGTCAGAGAGGCTCTGCTTAAATGGTGCTGCCTAAGGTTGTGGCCTCTGGAGTCACATCAGGCAGGTTGCCCGAGAGCTGGGTCACCAGAGCTCCCAGGCTGCCTGCCTCTGGGAAGACCTCAGGCAGAATGGACCAGTGTTTCCAGAATGCAGTGTTTCACTTGGCAAATAAGGTACCCAGGATTTCAGATTCAGAGCTGCTGGCTATCTTATGTCAAAGCATCCAGTGTGGGTCTCTCCCACAGCTGTACCACCATCATGTAGCCCATCGTAATTGCAGGAGAGATTTTGTCCACTTTCTGTTGTGTTCACTGATATTTTGTCAAAGATGAGACGTTTCAAATGAAACATTTAGGGTAACAGGGTTTTTTTATTTTAAAAAAGAAAAAAAAAATTAAAATGTGACTACATTTGTTAACTGAAGTCAAAGAGAGCTGTGCTTTGGGTAAATAGAGTGCTATAGAAGGATAAGCACTCTGAAAAATTAGATTTTTGTCACCTTAGAGTGGACTCCCAAAATTAATGGAAGCTTTTTACCTGAATCCCTTAGTTCCTCATCAGTCAAATTTGGATAATATCATGCCATCACCTCCCAAGGGTGCTGTGAAGATTTATTAGTTAATGTTTATGAAGCACTCAGATACCACAGTGATGATGCTAGAGGAAAGTCTGTCAAGACTGTCAAGAAAGTAATTACTCTGTCTTCAAAGCAGGTTTCCAACAACATGCAGTAAAAAGATGAGACACAAACTGAACAGTGAAGAAAGAATAAACTGTTTCTGAGCAAATCCCACTCATTGAATGTACTTAGCAAGGCATCCTGATGCTTCTTTTTCATCTAAATAAGAAATTAAACTGGGAAAAAGGGAATCTGAATAATTTTGCCCACACAGAAATTATGGCATTTCTTAAATTCGGAGTGCTAACTGTGCAACGTCCACAAAGCTCTTCTAATGCTGAATCTTTGTATAATTTCTCAGAGATTAAAACACATAGTTAGATGCGTTTTACCATATATATTTAATGTATTTAATGTATCACACATCCAGTGATGTGTTTTAACCTCTATGTTTACCTAAATGAGAACCTACCTGCTAAGCTCTACAGTGAACATTCGTTCAGCAAGTAGTTTTATTAACCAAAAGCTTAGTTCTAGTAACCTGTTCCAGCATATATGACCAACGACAAATAGTTTAAATTGAAAGAAAAGCACCTACAAAAAGCATGAGCATATGCAGAGGTCTTAAAGTTTTTTAACTACAGTGTGAGTTTTTACTGACTTCTTTCTTTCTAAAATTGGTCAACTCCCATTTGAATTGGTTAAATGAATCACCAGTAAAGTTTTGAAGTACTCCATCTCGGGTCAGACTCAAGCAGAGGATATGTTACTTTTGTTAAGAAAAAACTCTAAAATTACGGTGCAATCATACATCACAAAAGCAGTCCTCAGAATTCAGTGTCTCAGCCATTGACTTATTCTTTCCGAGCAAAACATCAGCTAAGTAAGTGCCACTTCTGGTGGAAAACACCTGAATTGGGAATGTGTGAAGGAACCCAATGAGAGGTATTGAATTCTCGTACAGACAGGCCAGCTCAGCTCATCAAGCTTTTCACAAAGGAAAAGATAAGTGATCACCTGGTCAACAGCATCTTG
>NW_009227753.1:1382-22407 GCF_000690835.1 Fulmarus glacialis | reverse complement strand
TTTTGAGCTTAGCATCAGCTGAAAGTCTGTTACGCTGAGGGTGGACACTGCCTTTTGGACAGGCAGCAAGTCCTACCTAACTCTTTTCTTCAACTGCATGCCAGGCCAGAAGCCCATGCTCCTCAGGGTGGCAAAAAGTCATTAGCCAGCTACTGACATAGTGATCCTCTGAACTGCACAGGTATAATGCCTAGTGAGAGCTGTGCATCTATGCTGGACACCATTAAATCAGTGCTATATTGATGAAACATTGTATTTATGTCTTCAGTACTTGATACTGAGGTACACAACGTACTGGTGGGCTCATTTTAACTGCTTGAAAACCCTTCATATGAAATCATTTCAAAGCTTGCATAGGAAGTAAAAATGAAGAAAAAAGAAAGAAGGGGAAAAAAAGAAAGAAACCATGCTTCTCATCTCTGGAACTTGGAGTCCAGGTTGACTTTGTTTTGGAAAAAAATGAAAAGACAGAGTATGACATGTTACTTTAATGCCTGGGGAGTGTGATAGTGACACTGAAACATAGATGAGTGAAAACATACAGAAAAGCAACTACCCCAGTTGCTCAGTTGCTCCTCCGTGCCCCAATTAGACATGAGACACTGAATAAGTCATCTTGTCATATCAGCTGAATTGGAAGAGACAGAAATAAAGTATGTTTTTTCACATTTTTGAAGGCAGAGGAATCAGTAACGCTTTGCTGATCCTTTTGGCAATCCCACATTAACACCAGGCAGCCATGTGACAGGGTGCATCCTGCTCCCAAAAGCATGCTTACGTTGATGGGCAATTTCAAAATATTTCACAAAGGTATCTCTGGGTTTACTTGAAGCTTACCTTTTCCCCAAACTCAAGCTTGATCAGAGAGATATTCATTGCAATTTACATGGAGTAACCCAAACACCCTTCTTTCCGCAAAGGAATTGATTTCAGCAACTTTCACCCAAGCCCATATTTGACAGCTGCGTTACTTAAAATCACAAGTTGAGTACAAACAACTACTTAAGTTGAAAGGAGCTAAGCTACTTATGATTTCTGCTAAGTTTTTAAATTAGTATATTCTAAAGGTAGCTGAATTGGAATAAAATATGAATGGAGACTATTTTCATTCAGCAGGCATGATAGGTTTTTATTTCTTAAGCAGTGTTAAAACTTTCATCTGATTTAAGGCAGGCTTCCTGGCAGCGCAGTGTGTAGATTTCAAATACTGTGACTCTGGAAAAACAAAACAAAATAAAACAAAACAAAACAAAACCCACACAAATGAGATAATCGACTTAATATCAATGAAAACTTGATTTGTTACCAGTCAAAACCTGTATCGTTTGTTTCAGTAAATTTTTGTACCTCACAGACAGACATTTTTGCTATATGCAAATACCACATTTCTAGTCAACTTGGAGGAAAGTGGATGACTATAATGAAAAGGAGGAGACCAAAAATATTCATAAATTTTATCAAAGTGTGGTGTCCTAGCCAAAAATGACAAAATTTATTTCACCAAGAAAAAAAATTTTTATACAATTTAACAAAGTGAAACTTTTCAACACTTGGGATGAGTACAAGGGATTCATATTGACCTACATTGGAAATTTACATTCTCTCCAGGTTCCCTGTACAGAGAATGGAAATAGTCAGAGCACTTCAGAGGGCATAAAAAGATGCTGCTCTGAATCGTTAAGAAAAACTCAGTCTCCCTCCATTGACTATAGAGTGAGCAGTCTCCTACTTCAGTCGTTAAGCTTGACACCTAAAGCTTAGGCCGTACAAATGAAAAAAGTTAAGCAGAGTTATCAACTGAAACAAAGCTAAACACATCATTGTGCACCAAAATTTCAGCTTTTTCACTTCCCCAGAAGTAAGTTACTTTTCTTTCATTTCGACCTGAATGATGCAAGTTTTTTCTATTTATTTTAATTTATCGTTCAATCCACCAAAGAAAAACCCATTGTTTTTCCATCTCTATTGACATAATTTCCCTAACAAACTATATGAAACTACAGTAGCAGTAATGTACTGCATCCTCACCTGACCAGTAATTAAGCAAGGCTTAAGTAAGTAAGGCTTCCCTGGCATTATGATCTTTTAATTTAGCTTGGAAGAAGAATACATTTAGATTTAAAAGATATGTTCTGACTTCATTTATATTGGCAGCGTTGATCTATTACTGCAGACTTTGTGACCTTGATAACACATAGACATTTTAATATTTCAAAAAATAGCAGAGGCACACTGTACACAGAGCTTCCCAACCACATATGCCAGCCTTATTTATCTTAGCATAACATACAGGAGGATTTATTGGCCTGTAGTTTGGCCTCATAAGTGACACTGAGGAATATTTAAGGAAGAAAACTGAGAAGTCAGCAAAATACATTGTAAATAGAGGGAAATACTTTGCTTTTCAAAGTGGTATTACAAGCAACAGAATGGCAAAAAAATTTAAAAGCGATTGAAAAATAACCTTCCAAGAAAGGTTTTAATATAATTCTGTAATGCTACATGCAGCTTATTATTGCTTCAGGGAAGGGATGCACAATATACACATTCCATGTATACTAGAAATTCCATTATTATGAATGGGATTTACCCATAAAACTATGCATCATCAAAACAATAACTGGAAAAAAAAGGGATGGGCAAATATTGTGGGGTTTTTTTCATTGACCAAAACACAAAGACAATGTCTGTCCTACAGGATGTCACCTGTAGGACACAAACATAAACAACGTATAAATAATAGGTCTTGGCCCACCGTTTACTCCGTTCAACTTTCCTCAGCACAGAGTTTGGATGTACCCAGGTAAGACAGAAGATTCCTCTGAAGCATCCATACTCTTAACCCTTTTTTTTTAGCCCTTTCACTGACACGGGAAAGGCAACAAGTTTTTATTCCATGTATCTCAAAGCTGAGTTTATTCTTCATTCTATTTTCTCTAGATCCCTCTAAATTGTGTTGTAAAAGCTGTCTTTTTGTGTTTATTTTCCAATCATAATTCATCAGCACTCACACACAAAAATGATTATGTTGTTAGAAACCAAGTTTGGTGATTCTGGCATTTCATCCTGTGTTGATGGCTACCTGTAGTATTTCAAAATGTGAGGGATGTCCCCATGTTGTCATGACTAACAAAGTAATTGACTAAAAAGAAAAATAAAAGATGCAAAAATGAAAGGGAAGTAAAATGGACATCCGAATGTAGGGCTTTTAGTTCTTCATCCAAGAACTAAAGGGAATAAACAGAAAAGGCAATGCCCTGCAAAACAGAAAAGGCAATGTACAATTCATTCTTTTCTCTATCTCATAGGGAAAAATGCTCTAGTCTATATAGTTCATTAAAGAGCACTTCTACTGGCCCTATTAAGCCTCAACTCTTCAATATTGTAGGCCTGCAAGAGCAGCTTTACATGGGATAGTAAAGCATCCTTCACAGCACACGAGAACTTGCAGGTCCAAGGATGCCCAGCGTGTTCGTGCACATTAAGCCTGTCCCGCAGGCAGTCTACAGGCTGTGTACCAAGGCAGCCATGCAGATGGAAAGCTTGCAGGAGGCGAATCATGCTGTGTTTACATCTGTCCTGGGATGCTGCTCTTCCAGAGGCATAAAGACACAGCCATTGAGTCCCTCCACTGTAAATGAGACATTTTCTTACAGTGAACAGCTTGGATATTAAAGTAGTCATGTACCATTTACTAAAGGCAAAGTAATATCGATGTCAATTATAATGTTAAAAGAACTTTTTCTGAAGAAAAGAGACTTTGAGGGAATTTAGCAGCTAACCACTTCAAGATGCTGAGAAATTTTCTGAGGAAGTGAGATTTTTCAACTTCCCCTGACTGAAATAGGAGCTCAGTGCTTACAGATTTACGCTTTTGTCAATGTCTGTTGCTCTGGGATGACGGTTACACAAAGAAATTTTGAGACTGGTCACTCCACAGCAATGGCATGTACCTTGCTGTTCAGTCTTCAAAAAGATACACATTTGTCACAAATACTTTCATATGATCCACAAAGTCATTAAGAAAGATTTGTTCCCTTGAAGTCAAATAGTGCTTTTATAAATAGTACCTATGTGAGCTTTCTGAACATAGACTGAAAAAACAAATGTTTAATTTCAGAAATATCTAAATCAATTGTTTCAAAATGGCTGATTTTTTTCTCTCTCTCTTTTTCTTCAGCTGAACTGTTAGCGGGACCCAGTGGTAACTGAGTCTGCAAGTAGACGTGGGTCAACTAAGATTATTTTTATCAGCAACTAAAGCAAATAAATCCAGGGAAAAAAAATACCCTAGTCATAGAGTCATAAACACAGTATAAAAGACACAATCCCGCCAGAAACTGCCTCACAGCTCCAAAACTTTCTGTTCTGTAAAACATGAGCAAGGACAGACTTCTGGAACAAAACCAAAAGTCACGTTAGCATTGCTTCAGTCAGGTGAAACCCTGATCTGAACCGAAAGCAAGAAGAGAGGATGAACAGCTGTGGAGGCACTCCTAAAATACACAACCAGAAAGGTCCATCCTGCAATGGACAGTATTAGTGCCATCATGCCATTGTTGTTTCTCCATTAAATCTCTTCCTAATTCCTGTGGTCACTCCTCCTCAGCAGGATACTTAGGACTGCCCATAGCACAGTAAGAAAAGAAAGACAAAAACTGAATTTGCATGCAGGTTGTTTTACAAAGGAAGTCATAGGGTTCATCTTCATTCTCTAAAAGAACAATTAAAGAGAACAGGAGGAATCCTGTTGACTCCAGTTTATGCTAAATCAGGATTCTCTAGTTTTGCAGCATTTAATTATAAATTTGTCCATCTGCCATAATGATGGCTACATGCAACTTTTTAATTATAATATTTTCTTTATACACACAGTACCGTAAATGTTATGGCTTCAAATGTTTGCATTAAAAATCCCAAATAAAAACGTAACATGCTTTCCAAATACAGCCAAAATATCTATTGGTTTGTGGGCCATATGCTGAACTAAATAAGAATTGGAATTACCTATTTCATTTTTAACTGATTTCTTGCATGAAGAGCAGATTTTCATATGAAATACTCTTTTTTCCTGAGAATTACAACAAGCCTGCAGCAAAGCTGTTGTAGGGGGAGTCAGCTTACAACAGAAGTATTTGTTTTGGAAATTCCATTACAAAGATTTATTGGGGCTATACTGTGAGTGCCCTATGCATACTAATTTCTGGGCCCTCTCAAATGCTGCCATGCTCTTATGCTAGACACCATTCCTCATTGTATACTATGGACAGATATTTTCAGGATGTACAGCTTTCTCCCACAGCAACTTTTTTTTTTTACAAAATGTTATTTTTAATAGAAAAAATATATTTACTAAAGTATATCTTTTTAGAAATCACATACTTTTTTTCTATTTACATATAGGTCCTATGTTTTAAAAAAAAAAAAAGGAAAAACATTATTCATGTTCTACACAGTAGTCCTATAGAAAAGTACAAAAATCTACTGAAATCCCTTGAAACCACAGTGTCAGAATAAGCACATTGTTCCTGAAATATTAATTTCTTTTGAGAAACAGATAATGAAAATAGTTAAACATATCTTAAAGTAATGTATGAGCTCTTTGAAAAGCTTGAGAAGACGAAAAAAATTTAAATCAGGAGGAGTAATTATTTTCCCCCATTAAAATTAAGCAGCAGCCTATCAAAAGAAATTTATTTTCTCCATGCTAACATTTGAACCAGCTATTGCCACAGTGACAGAGTTGTTGAATATGGGTTAAGGTAGACAAGAGTGAGAGAGTATGTTCTCTGCCTTGTCTCTCTTTGAGGCAGACTCATAGAGAGGAAACAATGGGTATCCACTGGTCAGGTCTCATAGTGCTGATTGGTGCCTGGACCGACCACAGGAAACTCACCAAAAACCTGCAGAGTATTCTTCCACTTGCACCATTTCAACCTATCAGTGTCACTGACTTTCAGATAGCTTTATGAAGCATTTAACAAGGGTGCACAAAAATTGCTTTACAGGAGAAACCATCCTGGCGTTGTGCTAGCTCCAAACCTACGCGCCCTGAAGGAAAGCATCTGTGAGTTGCCCTTGTTTCTTCCTACGCTCTTCTGCTTTTAAAAGGCTTCTGCTGAAGAAAAGGGTTTTAACCAAGGGATTAGCTTGTGTTCCACAGTCTGCTTTTGTTCCAGCACATGCCTATTATGACTAGAAACATGTGGATTGCATGGGATGCAGCTCTTAGAAATAACCTGCCACCTTGGGCAGCCTCATGGCATACAGCAAAAGCTCGTGCCTGCTTTTTTAAACCAGTTTCTTCCCTTTTCCCTTAAGCAAATCAATAGAGCCTCTACCAAGCAACTGGGCCTTTTTTGCCTAATTCCACTATATGCGTTTTCTGCATTGCTAATTTATGTTTCTGGGTAGAAGTAATGTATTAGAACTGCATTATAAAGTTACACTTAATAAACCAATGCAAATAGTTTCCTAAATAACTGTCTTTACAGAGAACTTTGGCAGCTCCTATTAGTGATGTATTTTGTTACTGTGAAGCTTCTAGTTGCATTTCTGGCAAGAGAAGGAATCAAATTAATGTGCTACTAAAATAAATTGAGCAACATGCTAATTATTGCCAGAAACAAATTAGTGAAACCAGATTGTATTCATTTAAATCAGATAAATAAATACTTCTCCTACATGTGACTGTTTGCTGTTGTTGTGAAGACAGACTTCGAAAATGATCTTGACAATGCCATTTGACAACTGCTTTACACTTGCTGGTAAAATGACTGTTTCAGTTTCTACCACTGTTCCCTTTTGTACTAAATACAATTGGCCTGGTACTACAAAGCACTTCAAAAGGAGATAGAGCAGAACACTGGGAGCATAAAAATTAAGCTTCCCAACATTTCCTGCACCTTAACTGTAATCTTACAACTGATTTTCTGAACCAGGCATATAGTAGTGTCTACAGCAACTTTAATCTGTTTCCATTAAACTTTATTGTGAGAATACAGATGGCCAAATGAGCAAGGACAACCAGTGTAAATTTTACACAATGCCTCTGTAGTGTTGCAGTCTCTGCATGAAGATCTGGCTCCTGGTAGACATTTTTAGCTATTTATAGGAACTGATATAAGAGACAGATTGAGTTAATTATTTACAGAACTGAAAACCAAATTCTTCAGTTCTTCCTTCAGTGGTGCCTGACAAGGAATCTGGCTATGCTGTCAGCTGGATTTTCAAATCCGGTTTTCAAAGGTGTCTAAATTATTTAGAAGCTTATGTCCCATTTTCAGAAGCAATTATGTGCTTGCTAACTCACCTTTGATTAGGGAAAAAAGTAATTTTTTTCTGCACCAACACCATGTAGGTTTTGTTTTGGTTATTTTCTGTTGGATTTGGGATTTTTTTTAAGGAAAATCTAAATGTCCTGCAGAACCTGTAGATTTTCTTCTTATTCAAATAACAATTCTTATTCAAATAGCATAAAAACTTAAAGTACTAACTAGGACATACTTCTAGCAAGTTGTTCATAGAACAAACTAGCACTATCTACATAAACAGAGAGTGACCTTCTCAGTTCTAAAATGAAACATCTCTGCTCAGCGTTTTAAGATACTGGGTCACCCCAAGGATACTGCAGGTTCCTGTGATTTGCTCCATTCTGATGTTTGGACAAACAACTCATGAAATTTCCTGCAGAGACCTGGAATCTGTTTGCATTGCGCATCCTTCTTCTAAAAGTAAAAGCCCCAGGAAATCTGCTGCATTTTGTGCAACAGAGATGAAACAAAAGCAAGGGTACACTTTTCCACATTTTTTCCCTGACTTTCATTTTGAAATTTCATTCAAGTAGCAATATTTGAAAGGTTTTGATCAGTTTCCATTGTTCTCAGCAAATAGTACTTGGCTGGCTTTTTAATCGTGCTTCATATGTTGACTGTAGTTATTTTTTCAGACAGCACATAAAAGCTAATTTTCATTTTCTCATTACACTTAGTTATGCTTTTTACAAACTGTTGGTGGCTTGGGGTCTTTTATTTTTCTTGCTTCTTTTTAAGTTGAATGGAAGCATCCCATCCGAGCCTCGCTTACTGGAGAGTACATTTTGTTGGTTATTTTGACTAAGATGGTGCTCTTCGGACAGGGGCATGACTGGCATGTGCTCCTGCATCTGTTTGCGTGGCAAGGGTCTTCTCACCGCAGGGTTTTAGCCAAAGCAAATAGACTCCTTGACTCCTGCACAATGCGCTGCATGTCTCTGTGCGTTTGACAGACAGAGGGAGGAAGGCAGTGTAAAGCACACCACGCGGCCCCAGCATTTGGTCGCCTGCAAAAGATTTTTGTGGACCTGCTGAAAAGCAGACAGACAGCTACAGTTGGTTGATTGTCACTTACTCCTCTTTTAATCCATGGAACATCTACAATTACAATTTGGGCCAAGTTTACTAGTCTAAATGATTGCAAAACTTTTTCTTAATAAATAACAGACATGTTTGGTAATTTGACTAACTGCATTTATTCCAAGAATTTTATTTCCAAAGGCCCCCACGCCCACAGTAAAGGCAGCCACCCAAATTCAGTAGGTGTAGACTGCCAAAAAAGTGGCTTATCACAACAGTTGTATAGGGGAACTTTGCATACTGTTACTTCTGTGCTGTGAGTGATTTCCAGCTAGGTTTAGTTACAAGAAATAAGGAGGTATTTCTGTGAATTAGCTGAATAGGATTTGGATGACCCATCAGCTAAGTTCTACTTAAAGCTCCCTGGCATCTTTCTCCGATGAATCAGCTAATGTTTTTGAAGTTTTCTCCCTACTTCATCTTACATCCCCACTACTGACAACCTCAATCTTTCAATACTCTCAAATCAAGCCTTATAAAAATTGTAAGGTTTGATTTTTTCCACGTGAGTTTTCTTTTTGTCCTCTCTCTAATTTAGACCTTGTACTTTTAAGCTCCATTCTACACCAAAATGCTTAGAAACATTAAAAAAAAAAAAGAGATTATTGCATAACTCTATGTAATTATTAAATTCCTAATAATCCCCTTATTTGCAGTCCTGTGAGTTGCTGGTAATTGTTGGAATTACTATATGTTTACAATTTGGCTCATGCTATCTTTGAATATTTTGAAACAAGTTTAAGAAGTGCCAAGACCCTAACAGAAAAAATGTGGGCCAAACTTTTTCATAAATGATCTTTTGATCCTATATCTCACATTCGATAGCCAATTTTCAGGTCACTTTCTTCAGAATATTAAGCTCTTTTCAGATATCTGAAGTATAATGTCCAATATTTAAGGCAGGAAAAATAGCTTTTCTTCTCTTGTTAAGTGATATGAGAAGTTAACACTCTCCGGTGAACTTTTTAAAGAGCAGTCATTTAGACAAAAGCACTGTTTCTTGCACATCTTCCAGAATTTTAATCCTATCTTAATTTTTAAAAGTAATTAAGGAACCCTTTTTCTCAGTCAGATGTCCATCTGCTTCTCCTGTGACTGCTTACTGTAAATCACAAGCCACCGTTGGCTATTTCTGCTACCACAAACATATTATTGTGATTTCAGATAAAGAGCAACCTGACATAGAAATCTACCGAGAATTCCACAAACACTGAATAAATATAATCAGTGCAGAAAAACAGCAGGAGAAAATTAACTGTAGAAAAATAAAACATCTTGGTTCACTACCGATATCATTCAGCAATAGCTAAAATGGGGTTAAGGCATTTTAAACTAAGTTGACTGTGCACACTCCCCTGTAAATAGAAAGCTTAAGAATTTTTGTCTGTGAATTTAGGGCCAATTTAAAATAAAAATGTGAAATAGAGTAAGGATAGTAGAAAGCTCAGAAACAGTTGGTACACATAAGGTTGCAAGACCTTGCCATTTGACAAGTAGCTGCATGTTAGAAGAGAAGACAATAAGACTATTTTTTACTCTCACTACAGTTATTAAGCTGAGGGAAAGTAATGGCAGTGGACAGTGATAGAGACAGAGTAAATGGAAAAGTTATAAATTCCATTTTTATGTCCAAATTATGCGACTACTAAGGCTTCTATTGGGAAATATCAGGCAGAGACAAGCAGACAATTGGAAAATTGATTGAGTCATCAGCTTAAAAGACTTGGCAATACAATAGCTGACAACTCTGAAACAGCTTTTAGAATTTACGATTTCTCCAACAAAACTGCAAAACCAAACTTTTTTAAAGTGTGTGTGTGCATATATACATATATATTTTAATTCCCTCATTTGTGACCAAGGAGTTTCACAGACCCATAATGTTTAGATTTAGATGGTTTTCAGAGATCCTTGTCAAAATTTATTTGTAAGCGTTTGTAAAAGCAAAATCTCACTTCACAAATTCTCATTCTCAGATCTGTAAGTACAAATTCCATTACTGACTGCACAGATGGTAATGGTAGAACAATGTATGCATAAATGAAAACTTGTTCATGTACAAATGGAGATATCATTAAGGCCACCTTTGATGTGACCACACTATACACTTTCTGATGCTGGTCATGGTTGTCATCACATTTTCAAACAGATTAACTCCTGCCAAAATTGAAGCATTTTCTCCTCAGAATAGACGCTACCTCAAATTAAGTTCTTTTCCAGTTTAGCAAAAAGTATTCAGGAAAAAAAAAAAAAAAGACTACAAATGCATACATCTAGATTTTTAAGACTGTAAATAAACAATATATTTACTTTTTCACCACAGACTCTTCTGAAGATTTGCATTTCAATGAGTCAGGAATCATGATCAAGGAGTAAGTACTGTACCTGAATGTTTGCCAACCTCTCCTTGGCACTCTATACTTAGCTGTTATTGCATTTGACTATTGATGTTAATTTTATGCTTTTCTCATGCTAAAGGTTATGTGGCAGTCTCACAATCTTTCCACATCTTCTGTAATCTATTACTGCCTTCTACTTTTGTCCTTTCTGAAACTGCCCTCTCCTGCTTTATCTCCTAGTTCTCAAATAACTCCTCCAGGATGATTTCTGAAGGGTGTCTTTAATTCCACTACACTTACCTCTAATATTCAGTATATAAACCTCATCTGTTTTTCTAGCAGAGTATTTCAGGGATTTTAAAGAAGGCTAAAGAGCCATCAGCCTGATGCTAGTCACACAATGCTCCTGCCAGTGCTGATGGGATGCAGGGAGGCAGTGAAGCCAGGAACAGATATGCAACCTTGAGCAGACCTCGAGGGAAAAGGAAACCTAAGGGTCTTCTGATACCTGGGAAAAATAGCCACAGCACTCTAGATTTAGCTAGTAGGAACCTCTAGTAGTTAACAGTGTGGATGGGCAACAAAGTCTAAGCTTGATTTTGAAGGTAGCTAAAATATACTGAACACATGGCCAGAGTCATTTACCTAAGGTCATATGGGGATTCAGTAGCACATCCTAGCAAGGGATGCAAGCTTTCTGAATCCCACTCTGATGTCCTTCACTGAGAAACACTGCCTCCTGTGTTTCTTTTCAACAGCTACATTTGAAGATAAGGTTTTTCAAAGCAGTTCCAGAGTCATACATTAGAGGATAGCTCTAAAAATATGTTTTAAATAACCTGCAGCCAGTGGATGTTTCCATGGGTAACAAATGGACTTTAAAATTATTACTGTATCACAAATTATCCCTAAAAATATTTCTCTTGTGTAAGCATCCAAAGTGAAGAACTCATCTGGGAGATGGAGTCAATAACTTTTCACTTTCTTTATGTGTTTTTTTCCTTGCGTACTTCTCCAAATTTATATCTGCCTCTTGCAAAAAATATTAAGACAGAACTGAGAGGCAAAGATTGAAAGGGACTTCTGTGTTTGCAGTTGACATATTTTCCCCAAAGTAAATCTAATTCTCTAATAAGGTGACCCACCTTTCTTCTACTATGAGACATCTTGCCTCTTACCCGTAGTGAGTATCTGAACTTCCGCTCAGGCTACCTCACTTACACTACTTACATTGGTGTTGCAACGTTGTACCACTGCAACTTCTCTATCTTCATTTTAGGGTGGCTTTGCTTCTGGGTAGCATCACAAAACCACTGTCCATTTACTGCTTTTAGCAATCTCCACCCTCTTCTCCTCTGTAGTGAACATCTAACAGCATATTGACTACCTGGAAGTGCTATGTGCTGCATCAGGATTCAACAGCACACACAGAAAGGAAATATTCAGCTCTGAAATTTATTCCCTTTGTTGCAGACCAATTCGGTTTTAAGGAAGAGAGCAACTCAAATGCTGCCAGGAATGTATTTTTTATTTCAAAACACATCTTAGGTAATTGAGAGTAATTACTAAAATTGACAATGGGAAACAACTCCCCAAATTAGTCTTTGGCTTTAGATCTTTGTGTCTCAGACTTTTCATAGCCTTACCTTCTTTCTCCTTTATATTTCTCCTGCTCCACCCTTTGTCTCTCTTCCCACATTGCCTCTTCTCCATGGGTTTTTCCATGTTTCCTCCAGCGCTCCCAAATGATGGGAGCCACCATGTAGAGCCTTCCTTTAAAGACATTTCCTTTAACAGCTCCTCTGACTACTAGCATGAAAATGTGTTTTCAACAGTTGGAAAGCTTTAATTTGGTGTAATATATAAGTGGACAAATCACAGGATTGTTGAGTTTGGAAGGGACCTCTGGAGTTCATCCAGTCCAGCCGCCCTGCTCAAGCAGGATCAGCTAGAACAGGTTGCTCAGGTTGCTCAGGGCTGTGTCCAGTTGAGTTCTGAGTATCTCCAAGGATGGAGGCTCCACAATGTCTCTGGGCAAACTCTGCTAGTGTTTGACTACTTTCAGAGTAAGGAAGTTTTTTCTTGTATTTAAATGGAATTTCCTGTATTTTGGTGTGTGCCCATTGCCTCTTGTCCTGTCACTGCACGCCACTGAGAAAAAGTCTGAGAAGAAGTTCCACAACCTGGCTTTCTCTTTACTCCCTCCTGTCAGGTATTTATAAACCTGATAAGATCCCCCCAGGCCTTCTGTTTTCCAGACTGAACAGTCCGAGCTCTCTGAGGATCTCCTTGTATGAAAGGTGCTCCGGTCCCTTAATCATCTCTGTGGCCCTTCTCTGAACTCACTCCAGCAAGTCCATGTCTTTCTTGTACTGGTTAGCCCAAAGTTCCATACTCAAGGTGTGGCCTCACCAGTGCTAAGTAGAGGCCAGGTGTGGCCTCACCAGTGCTGAGAAGTCACCTTCCTCAACCTTGCTGGCAACACTCCTCCAATGCAGTTCAGGATGCAGCTGGCCTTCTTTGTTGCAAGGGCACATTGCTGGTTCATGTTCAACTTGGTGTCCACCAGGACCTCCAGGTCCTGCCAAGCTGCTTTCTTTCCAGCCCCAGCATGGACTGGTGCATGGAGTTGTTCCTCTCCAGATGCAGCACTCTGCATTTCCCTTTCCTGAGCTTTATGAGGTTCCTCTCTGCCCATTTCTCTAACCTGTTGAGGTCCCTTTGAATGGCAACACACCCAACTGCTGTATCAACCACTCCTCCCCGTTTTGTATCTTCTGAAAACTTGCTGAGGCTGCACTCTGCCACATCGTGCGGATCATTAATGAAGATATTAAACGGTATTGGCCCCAGTATCAGCCGCTGGGGTACACCATTAGTGACTGGCCTCCAGCTGAACTTTGTGCCACTAATCACAACCCTCTAGGCCTGGCTATTCAGTCAGTTTTCAATCCTCTTCACTGCCCACTTATCTAACCCACATTCAGCTTGTCTACGAGGATGAAATGTATATGCAAATCCTATTACGCTGCAGCTCTTTTTTCCTATTCTTTTCCCATTCTTCTAACATCATGCTAGAAGGTATGTTATTGCATTTCCATACATGCTTTAATGCCCCTGCCATTCCCAGAGTGGGGGCAGGTGTGTGTGACTGGATGGAGAAATCCACCCTGTGATGGTGTAGAAGCTGTGCAGTTCAGAGGGCAGTAATAGTTGAGCATCTAATTTTGTTCAAGATTTGAATTTTGCTAATCAGCAGTTTTCTCCCAGGGACACAACCACATTTCACTTTTTTCATCTGTTGGCTTCAGGGTAGAATTGAAATTCACAGGGAACATAAGGGAGGCCATGTAATTTCTTACTTACAGGCTTGCAAACCCCTCATGTCACAGAGGCTACGACTGAAGCCATATTTCAGTTATTTTCAGCAGCAGCAAGTGGTTGTGGTTTGGGGAGGCGGGGGTTGTTGGGGTTTTTTTAAGCTGTGGCACTCCTTTGTTCAGGCTTGGGTCCATCAGTCAGGATCACCTCAAAACACTTCCATAAAGAGCAGGGGACCTGCAGCTTCTGCTTACCACCCCAGTAGAAATGATAAGGATCTGTGAAAAAGTTTTTTTCCTTAGAAAAGCTCATTCTGTACTTCATTTTCTGTTGTGGTTATTTTTAGGCACTCCACCAGGAAAATGTTACTGCAGAAACACCCTGTAGCTGCCAGAGCTTGTAAAGAAATAGCTAACTTAGCTTAAACTAGTTAGCTCATTACTGATACCAACATACCCACAGCAGCTCGCTGCTCAGTAAAACTATCCACCGGACTATTTACCCCCATGAGCTTGCAGCTCTCAATTTAAAACTAGCTTTAGGGGATTTGCCTGGGCTGAAGTCCCTCTAGTAACTAGATTAAAGATATGCAGTTAGGTTTTATGCACGGGGTGGAGGGTTGAATTTGTGGGTGTGTAGGAACACTAACATAATAGCCTAGCACAAATTCATGTTCTGGCAGGTAACTCTGGTCAACTCTTCATAGTAAAAGAAAAGTTGTGTGTATAATAGCCAATATCAGGTCACTCTGTCTGAAAAATTATACCTATGCTGTACTTGCAGATTTTTTTCTTGTTCAGCTAGGAAAAGGGACACTTTTTCAATTCTCAGTGCTCAGATGTAGCTAAATGAGAAGACTTCATAAATACCCATTTTCTGAGCTATCACAGAAAATACAATGCAAGTTTTAGGAAGTTAGACTTTCACAGGGCACTGGACTTAGGAACACGAAGGGGCAAATCTGATTTAGAAAACTAAGAGCAGTTCCTGAGGTTTTGCCAGGTTTATGAGTTATATACTTTGCTATAGCTTTTATAGATGTCAAATATGTAGCTAGTCAGCTTTCCATCCTAGCTTACCTTTTTGAGACTGACTCATCAGTGGCAGGACTCACCCAATGTGAGTCTATAATTTTGAAGGTGTTCAAAAAACAAAAGTCTAAAATTATGATAATGTATGAATTTGGGCCACGACACAGAGCATTCTGTAAATACAGAAATTCAGTAATCACTGAATGAACTATTGTAGTCCCTAAATCTGCTGGCAGTAAAACACATGCCTGTGGACCTGACCAGTATAATTTTTGTGGAAAAGCCCCATGTGTATAAAGTCATTTAGCCTTTGTTGTATCAGAGTTATAGTCAGTAAAATAATACAAAACACAAGAGATGCACATGGCTTTGTCTCCTATCATAAGAAAACCAAAGCCATTTATTCCCTCGAACTTGGAAATCAATGGGAAATAAAGACCTAAATACCTTTAAATCCATGAGTTTAAACTATGTTAAAGTCAACATTCTCTTTCATCCTCAAGCAAAGACATTCCCAAAATCTCTCAAAACCTTGCCACAGTCAGTCCTCTAGCACAAAAAGCAAAGGCATGACCTGGTATTCCTGATAAGTTTAACGAAGGCCGTGAAGGAGAATAATGTCTAAAATGGTACTGTCTTTGTACATCATAAAATAACATCAAGGGGAACAAACAACCTTTGTGGTTCACCCTTCCACATACTGTCGCTCTGTGGGTGCAGTATAGAAATGGGGTTAACACGGTTTCTGGAACAGTGCATCATCCTCTTTTCTGTTTTTTATTTCATTTTCTCACAAAGCTGACCAGAGGGAAAGAACATGTGGCTACTATTATCCTCTTCAAGGTCTTATAACAGCCATGCAGTATGTCACTTTAAAAAAATATTTTTTAAATGAACGAGTTGCCCTCGAGGCTGAAGACTCGTGAAACCTCCCATGCTAGATGAAACCACCACTTTCGGTTTCAGCTAGGGCCCCTGCTGCGACTGCTCCTTTGAAGTGCTCGCAGGTAGGGGCAGCTCAGCGGAGGAAGCCCTGCTGTTTTAAACCGAGGAGCCAGAACCAAGAGAGCTTACTTTCTGCTTCTTCTGAAAAAACTCCTGCTGCGCAGCAGGCAGAGGTATTCAAATAGGAGGGTGATAGGTACATTAGAAATACCGCAATTGATTCAATGACATTTTGCATGGGAAAGAGGCTCAAATTTAAGCTATGGTTTTTGCACCTAACTGTAACCTAGCTATAAACTGAATTTTAACCTGTGTTTTAAGGCTGGTGGCTTACCTTTGCTATGGGAGTGAATTTTTAACTACACCTGAGACTGAAGATGTTGTGGTATCACCTGCCTTTGAAGTAGATACAGAGATGTCTCTCTGCAATGAGAAGCAAGTCTTTAAGTCAAGTTCCAACTAAGCTACAGCAAATTTAAAGCCAATGTTTTAAGACAGCAGGTTTCTTTGCAGAGAGGAGCTTCCACCCCAGCTGTGAGTACTTCAAAGGCATAGATGCTACAGCTGGCACTAGAGCTAGAATTAAGACGCCAGCTTCAACACACATTTTATGATCCAAAGGTTTCCAGCATCAGTTTTATGAATGTACACATTTTAATAAATTAGAAGCCACCTATAACACTAATTTGCAATTTTAAATACAGCTACACTCTAAAAAATTATTTAGATTAAGTAGATGTTTTAGCATTTGTGAATTATTTACATTTATCAGAGGCCTTCCTTTCCAAAGGATCACAAATATACCTCCTGTAGTTTTGTAAGGTGCTGAAAATAAGATTTGCCTTTATTAGCATGTCAGGTATAACTGTTCCTATGATCAGTCAAGGCCTTTGAAATATTTATACAATGTACTGAGGAATGACTTCACAACCTAGCCAAGCACAATGTTCACTGCAAAAAGGCCAGCGCTTCTATGCAGAGAGATAGCATTATTCCCCAGACTTTGTTCAGAAATAACCAAAACACTTCAAGCATACAGCTTGGCCTGTGAAGGGAGAGCTAAGAGCAAGACTGAGGCTTTTGCCACTCTGTAAGTGTGGCAAGGCGGGTGAGAACGAGCTCCTCACCACAGAGACACTGCATTCAGGGGAAGCTCAGTTCACGCTGGGGGAAAGCACAGATTTTATAATATTGTAAAAAAACAAAACAAAACAAAACAAAACCCTATGATACATTTTTAGTGTTTCCTTGATTAATCCACGACCCCCCTATCTTACCCCTGATCCACAGATATGTGGTTCTGCCATTCTCCTTCTGAGTTTGGACGCTAAAGAGAGGATCTAGACCTGGGCAAGGGACACAAAAGGAAAACTCTCTGCTGATCCATAGTCTACAGGGGCTACTGAACAAACAGAAGGAGTGGAAAAGTATCTTAAGAACAGGCTTTTGGGGGGGTGTCAATTCCATTTTTTAGTCATGGGTTTTATTTCCTCTGAAATGAAGCTCTACTTTTAAGAGTTTGCCCTTTTATTTTTAATGAAAAAGCTAAGTCAATAATTTACAGCCTTGCTGACAAAAAGGTCTCTTAAAAAACTTCTTGAGATTTCCTTGGTGAAGTAGTTTTATTTTACTTTGTCTTAATTATTTGATGAACAAAACATTCTAGTTTATTTGGTTTTATTTATATGTTTCCTCTCCTTCAGAAACAAAATGAAAAGAGGACAAGAAAGTATAGAATGGGATGAAATCAGGAGGAAAAACTAAATTAAACTGGAGACAGCTCTATGCTTCCTAAGAGTCCTTTCTACATACTCATTACACCTCCCATTTCCTCCCTTCCTCCTCTGGGCAAGAGGCAATACTGCATTTTACTAGCCCATGATGAGAAGCAATACAATGTTTGCTATCTGGCCAGTCTGGAATTACTGTCAATTAAGCTGCTCTGTGCAAGAGACATTAAAGAGTATCTATCGTTCCATACTGGGGTTTACATTTTGTCTACAGCTATGAAGCTTTTTCAGTCTTTTTAACAAGGGCAGTACAATCTTTGGAGGGTTTGTATGCTTGCCCTTTTCTTACTGCAACTTAAAGTGTAATAGAGAGCTATGGCGTAAATATAATGCTGTAATTAACTGGAGTGGCTCTGCTGATGTTATTAACCATGAATGTGCAACTCAAGTGGCTTCTGAATAGCCACAAAGCCCCAGGAGTGAAATACAGCTCTGTATTCACTTCACAGCCATCTGTTATTATTAAAGTATGTTGGATTTTCCAGTTAATGCTGAAAGTTTTTAAGTAAGGCATCGCTATGAGATGTTGGAAAATGCTTTTCTCGATGGTACGTGATTGAGGGAGCAGGCAAAAATTATAATACATGGGTACTAAAACATTAGTTTTATTTTACTGTGTCACAGCAAAGACATGCTTGTAATGCTGATTACCCATTTTTTCCCAATGCAATCTTCTATTTCATTCTAATTCTTCATTCTGAGCAGTTTATGTACATCCAACATAACTATAGGCTGCATTAAGGAGGAGTGGAAAACATACAGTTCAAAGCCATTATGTCTCTCCCTGCTCTGTGGTACAGAGCTCAGCTTGTGTGACTTGTCATAGCTTTATTGAGGTCAACGTTCCAGCAACTGGTAGACCATCTGATGCTCCTGTGGTTTTGATCTGAACAAACTCATGATTTCCTTCTCATCTGCTTTCCCTCTGTTGTGGTTTAACCCCAGCCGGCAACTAAGCCCCACCCAGCCACTCGCTCATTCTCCCCCGGTGGGATGACGGAGAGAATCAGAAGGGTAAAAGTGAGAAAACTCATGGGTTGAGATAAAGCCAGTTTAACAGGTAGAGCAAAAGCCGCGCACACAAGCAAAGCAAAATAAGGAATTCGCTCACTACTTCCCATCGGCAGGCAGGTGTTCAGCCATCTCCAGGAAAGCAGGGCTCCATCACACATAACGGTTACTTGGGAAGATAAATGCCATCACTCCCAACGTCCCCCCTTCCTTCTTCTTTCCCCAACTTTATATGCTGAGCATGACGCCATATGGTATGGAATATCCCTTTGGTCAGTTGGGGTCAGTTGTCCCGGCTGTGTGCCCTCCCAACCCTTTGTGCACCCCCAGCCTGCTCGCTGGTGGAGTGGGGTGAGGCGCAGAAAAGGCCTTGACTCTGTGTCAGCACTGCTCAGCTGTGTGTCCCCATGTATCAACACTGTTTCCAGCACAAATCCAAAATGTAGCCCCATACTAGCTACTGTAAAGAAAATTAACTCTATCCCAGCCAAAATCAGCACACCCTCGCATACTAAACATTTATACTTCAAAAACTGTATGCTTAAAATTTCACCTTGCAATTCACATGGAAGCACTTAAACAAAAGTTTTTATTTTTAAGGTGCTTATGCCATCTCTGGCCCCTGGGAAAGCAAGACAGGAACCCTGGCTGGGAGAGCAAAGCTTTAGCAGGCATCAATCCTGAAGCTTTTAGCACAGAGTTGGAACTTCCTGATTTTTTTGCTGCTTCCCTTATTACATGCAACATCACTCTAGTTCTATTTTTAGAAACTGAAGATATTTCAGGGCAAATTAAAAACATGAAGTTGGTCACAACAGGGAGCTAATCACTCAAAGAAATCAAAGCAACAAACTGGGCTAGGTGGACCTCACCCTTTTCTTTTATAATAGTAGTACGGCCAAATGTCTCAACTACAGCCAAGTATCTCCTAGTTTCTGTCAAGCCACTGTAGTGACATGGAAAGAACTGGGGGCTGAGGTGAAAACTGGGGTTTGAGGCTATACTAAAACTAGTACTAGAACTGGAGTTAGTGTAAAGTTCTCAGAGAGTAAGAACTGAAAAGGTGGTTGTGTTGCTGAATGCCAGTGAGACCCACAGGGCCAGCAAATGCATATTATTGAAGGTGACTTTACAGATGGATATAGTTTATTAAGGCACAGTAACATCTGGGGCAAAGATGAGGGAATTAGGTGAGCGTAAGCTGAACTTAATATGCCGGTGGATTTGATCAGACAGGTAGAGTTAGGATGAGAACTGCCCCAAGGGATGAAAAGCCAGGAGCCAAGGGGGATGATAGGACCATCAGGGCAGGGGCCTTGCCAGCCGAGGCCCATCATACCACCTGAGTGGGATAAGCAGGGCACACACACAAGCAAGGATGGTAGCCAGGTTCAGCCAAGGGTCCAGATCAGCAAGTTCATGGCAATGAGACAGGACCAAGACCAAGCTGGGAAGTGAGTTTGCTGGTCAGGGTTATGATCATGTCTGATAAGAGTAATCAGGGTCAGACACAGCCCAGTGGTTGCTAGGCAGGTTCAAGGTCAGGCTAGGAAGTCCTTTCATGGGTTGGGGACTGAACCAACAGGGTCCATGGCAAGACAGGGACATGGCTGTGGCTGAGCTGGAGACTGAAACTTCTATGACATCATTCATTGAGTAGGGTCTGACGCCCCCCCCGAAATGGGGCTCCTGGGCCATGAGCAGGGGTGGGGACAGGCCCCAGGTGAGGCTGGTCAGGGCCATTAAAGCCTATTAGTGCCTTCAGGACCCTGACAGTAGATGATGATGAGTAGTTACAAGAGTCCCTGCTGGACCTTGTTTTCACCAACAACAAGGGGCTGGTGGGGAATGTGAAGCTCAAGGGCTGCTTTGGCTGCAGTGACATGTAATGACGGAGTTCAAAATCCTTAGTGCACTGAGGAGTGTGCACAGCAAGCTCACTATTCTGGACTTCAGAAAGGCAGACTTGGGCCTGTTCAGGGATCTGTTTGGTAGAATACCATGGGATAAAGCCCTGGAGGGAAGAGGGGCCCAAGAAAGCTGGTTAATATTCAAGGATCACCTCCTCCAAGCTCAGGAGCGATGCATCCCAACAAGGAGGAAGTCAGGCAAAAACACCAGGATGGTGTATGGATGAACAAGGAGCTCCTGGACAAACTCAAACACAAAAAGGAAACCTACAGAGGGTCGAAGCA
>NW_009227753.1:428-878 GCF_000690835.1 Fulmarus glacialis | reverse complement strand
AGCAGCCAGGGATCAGGTTAGGAAAGCTAAAGCCCTGATAGAATTAAATCTGGCCAGGGACATCAAGGGCAACAAGAAAAGCTTCTATAGGTACGTCAGGGATAAAAGGAAGACTAGGGAAAATGTGTGCCCTCTCCAGAAGGAAATGGGAGACCTGGTTACTTGGGATACGGAGAAGGCGGAGGTACTCAACAACTTTTTTGCCTCAGTCTTCACCGGCAAGTGCTCAAGCCTCACCACCCAAGTTGCAGAAGGCAAAGGCAGGGACTGGGAGAATGAAGAACCGCCCACTATAGGAGAAAATCAGGTTTGAGACCATCTAAGAACCTGAAGGTGCATGAGTCCGTGGGACCCTATGAGATTCACCCACGGGTCCTGAGGGAACTGGCGTATGAAGTTGCTAAGCCACTATCCGTCATATTTGAGAAGTTGTGGCAGTCCGGTGAAGGT
>NW_009227753.1:0-356 GCF_000690835.1 Fulmarus glacialis | reverse complement strand
TGGCAAGATCTTGGAGCAGATCCTCCTGGAAACTATGCTAAGGCACATGGAAAATAAGGAGGTGACTGGTGACAGCCAATATAGCTTCACTAAGGGCAAATGGTGCCTGACAAATTTGCTGGCCTTCTACAATGGGGTTACAGCACTGGTGGCTAAGGGAAGAGCAAGTGATGTCATCTACCTGGACGTGTGCAAAGCATTTGACACTGACCCGCACAACATCCTTGTCTCTAAATTGGAGAGATACGGATTTGATGGATGGACCACTCGGTGGTTAAGGAATTGGCTGGATGGTCACACTCAAGGAGTTGCAGTCAACGTCTGGACGTCCAAGTGGAGACCAGTGACGAGTGGTG
>NW_009227752.1:483-6821 GCF_000690835.1 Fulmarus glacialis | reverse complement strand
A
Organism: Fulmarus glacialis; assembly: GCF_000690835.1. Taxonomy (NCBI): domain Eukaryota; kingdom Metazoa; phylum Chordata; class Aves; order Procellariiformes; family Procellariidae; genus Fulmarus; species Fulmarus glacialis. Next base: position 6,820 of record NW_009227752.1, on the reverse strand, counting down.
GGGACACTGGGCAGGAGCCAGACTGGGTGGACCCACCATCACCTCCCCTTGGCGGGTTCTGGGGAACAGTGCCCCTCGGGAACCCCACAGTGTCCTGGGCCACACATCCTTTCTACAGCTGGGAAGCCCGTGACTGAGCAGAGCACCCAGGAGCCCACGTTGGGACAGGGGATAGATGAGCCTACAGACCTTCCCCGGCCCTTCATTCAAAATCAAAGAGCACCCTGGGCATGGGTTGGGGCACTTTCACGCAGCCACACTGGCACACTGGCTGAGATGCTCTGGGTTTTCCAGAGCTGACCCTGACTATGCAGAAGGATGCCAGAGCCTTCTCCATCTCCACACGGTTCAGCTGCCTGGTGGTGGTGTGCATCCCTAGGTGATTTGTAGAGCCCAGCCACCAGCTGCACATGCTGGACCTGAAGAGACTGCCCTGGCTTGCTGCACCTTGCAAGACCCCAACACCAAAGGCTGCACTTCTTTTGGCATGGTCTCGTACATCTCCACACCCAGATCTGCATCTTACCTGCAGAACCAGACTTTCTGTTATTGAAATAAAACCATTTCCTGACTACTTTACATTTTCTGTCAATATAGTCCCTTTAGCCAAAGATTGGACTGGATTCTGGGCTGCTTGTGTCATGGAAAAAAATCCTCCAGCAATGACTGTGCAACAGGATTGTGGTGTCCATTGCACCAATAGCTGTGGCCTCCATTGCCCAGTATCACAGTGACCACAATTTTAGCTCCTCTTTTTTCGCCCTCTTCCCTTGCTGTGTAGTTTTGGGGAAAGGTAACACTTCCCTTAAGCCTTATGCAGAGGCTGGGATTACAAACAGGGTCTGTGTGACTAGGCCAAAAAGCAACGCATTGGTGAGGGGTTGCAGCAGTCGCCTGAAAAGCTGAAGAAGGCTAAAGGAAAATCTGGGGCTTCCTGCCATGCCTACTGCTGGAAAAGAGTTTGTCACCCTTGGAGATGGCCCTACCCCCCACCCCCATTGTCAAACTTTGTTTTTTTCTTCTTGACCAAGTTCATGGTTGTTTTTTTTTCTTCTTTTTTTTCTTTTCCCCCTTTGTTCTATAATTCTTGCAGGGCAGATACGTTCGCTGAAAAGGGCCTTTAATTTCAGTAAAATGTGATTAAATGTTCTCAGGACCCTTCTGCACTTCTCATCTAACAGAACACAAGGGGAGTTTATACCAGGTTAGACCAAAACCTCTCTAGCAGCATAAGGTGACTTCCTCATCAGCCAATATCAGATGTTTAGGGAAGAACACAGGAACAGGGCAAGTGTGTAAAATTGATTCCTAGCTGCCAGAAATCTAGGTTTCAGCGTTTTTTTAAGCCAGAGATAACATCTGAATTTAATAGCCTGTGATGGAATTTCCTCTGTGAATTTGCCCAGTCACTTTTTGAAATCATGTACATTTACACCACTGAACATATTCTGTGGTGAAATGTTCCCCAGCTCTAACCACGTGTGGTGTGAAGCGCCCCTTTTTGTTTGCTTTAAACCAGTCACCTGCTCATTTAATCCCATGCACTCTCATTTTTGTACTAGAAGAGGCAAGCAACAACTGTTGTTAACCACCCTCTCCCTGCTGTTCATGACTTTGCAGATTTTATTACAATTTTTTTCATTGGTCAGCTCTTTTTTCAGACTGAGGGTTCTGCTTTGGAATCACTGGATTAGCATGGAAGTAATTCTGTACCCCTGACAATCCTTGCCATCCTCTCCACCTTTTCTTGTTCAACTCAGGCTGATTAATATTGTAATAATCCTCCAGAACAACACAAGATGCCTAAACTTGCTTTTCCAGTTTTTATTTCAACTTATTATTTCTACTCTGTTAAGCCAGTGTCTACTCCCGATCTAGTTGAGGGATATCTGATTCTCAAAATGGAGCACTGGCCATCAGAGCAGGGTACTCGTCACATGAACAAATCATGTTTGTTTAGGTTACATTTGATTTCATGACTCCACTGGCTCCTGAAAACCTTTCTAACATCCTCCACATAAGCCCCAAATTCTTTGTTGTAGACAAGCTCTGGCAAATTAGGAGGGAGATCCCATAATTAATGTCTCAGATATTTGAGATATTTTCCATTTAATTCTGTAGCGAAGGAATATGAACCCATTCATAAATGCAATGAGTATTGGCAGGTATGCTCTTCGTTCACTTAGAAATCCTTGGGGATAAGCTATCCTGTGATCAAAGATAGAGAAGATTGATTTTTCCATCTAAGACTAAGCGGGTGGTGGGTTCCTGCAGGGGCTTGGGCAGAAATAACAGCTAGCTGCTGCAGAAGGAGGAAGGCCCTTGCCCTCTCCAGCCTCCCCACCTCTGGCCACCTGCGCTCACCACTTACTTCGTGCCGAGCACCAAGCTGGACAGGAGGCCTAGAAAGCCAAAGGCAAAATCCAGAATGAATCGCACCTTCAGAGCTGCCAAGACATTAGTCAAAGGTGGCACATTGACAGCTACACATTTAAAGCAGGGCAAACGTAGTCCTGATTCACCCTGGGCTAAATGTGCCATCCTTGGGTGGGACTGTGCTGATTTTGGGTCGTGTCTTAACATTTCTGACTTGTAACTAGTTGTCTTAGCAGGGGTCAAAACATGGCTTGATCACGTTCTCTTGAATTCTGTGCATAAGGTGTCTACAGGAATAATCTGTTTGTTTGAGACTCTGACATCTGTGCATAAATTTAAGGTACCATCTTTCTCACACACAGCCAGTGAGGAATATGGTGACTTCTGACTTTTACCTATTCTCTAGCAAGATCTTCATTGTTAACTAAGACTAACACAAAAGCCTCTCTAGGCGAGCCTGTACCAGTCTGATTAACATGAATTCCCAAGTATTCGGCAAAGCCTGTTTGAACCATGTTCAGTGAAGGCAGGGGATTCTTCATGTAGCACTTCTCTGACTACTCTCTAGTTGGCTTCTGCGGGATGTTATAAACAGAGAAAGGCATCCCACAGCTCATGAAAGGCTTGTGATGTGGCTTGAAGCCCAGGTATTTTGGGTTGCTGAGTTTAAGAGTTACAGACATGGTGAGAAAAAGACACTGTTTGCTGAGGAGCGCTCTCTCTTTCCTGACACCGAAGTCTATTACAGATTGCTCCTCACTGGCACGTGGTACAACACTGTAACACATGAGATAAAAACAGCACTGCACTGAAGTTTAATCTTCCTGGGCTCCCATTCAATGTTTATATATTTAGTATCTCTTAAAAAGTCAAGAATTCTTCAGTGAGTCTTACGTCTAGACTTCCGGACATGGTTTCTTTTCCATTCATATCTCTCACAACACTTTTGCTCCTGTATCCCATAATGCCGTTACTTTCCTCGATTGAGTTACTAACATATATGCATATTTTTCCAAATAACTTAATGCTTTTCCCCTTATGTCCTGGGACATCTATATCAGGAATGATAACATTATTATTCCCTGTGGTGCCCTGCTGATGTGCCATACACTTCTGCTTTCTTGAGTGCTGAACACAGCATTCTTTTGAACAAACGTTTCCTAATGAGATTTTGAATATCAGACAGATTTCCTTCACTGCCTGAAAATACATTGAATATGTGTTCTTTGTGGCCACTGGCAATCAGGACAAATATTGCTTCACTTTAGCCTGATCACTTAGGTTCATGACCTGTGATTTGTTTCCTGAATACGATACTAACTTAACACGTCTTTTCAGCATACCCTGTTATTACTTATGCAGCACTGGCCATGTCTTTCAGGAGAGCTTTTCCACTAGCATTTTGACAGCAAATGTTGTCATTCTTCTGCCTTTAAACTTCCACATAATTTAAATTTTCCCGAATAACCAGTTTAATGGTCTTTTTCCACTCCTATGCTGCTTCTGTGCAGCTAATGAACTTTGGTTTAGCAATGTATATTTGATGGTTTTGAGATCCTAACTTTCACCCTTTTTCAGAACTGAAAAGATGCTTACTGAGCTCAGGCTCCACTTCAGTGCTACAGGCTTTGGATCTGTTTCATTTCTCAACAGAAGTTCTTCAGCTACAACTAAATCCAGGTTTAGGTTTATGTTTCCCATTATGCAATTACACAAAAAGAACTGTAGAAAGCAAGCCAATACTATTTTAGCTTTCTAAAATACTTTTTCTCTGATGCAAAGTTTGTTTTTTGAAGGTCTGCTGTTTGATCCAGGAAATGTAACCAAATCTTAGAGAGTTCCCTGAACTGCAGTTCTTGAACTGCTTCAGTTGATTCCTGATACAACTCAGTGATGTGGTTTTCAGCATAATTTGTCTTCGAAATCTCACATGAGGGAATATGAGATCATACCTCCAGCCCAGTTAATCCTAGGCTTACAGCTGGGACGGCACTTTCTACAGCTTCTATCTTGGAATAACCTTTCTGTGACTCATTTTCACTTCAGTATTTCAGCCTATTAAAACTTTTTGCACATTTGTAATCACCCGTTGGCTTAGTAATTCTGAAATCTTTCTTATATATTGATGGCACACTGTGATAAATTTGAAGCTGAAGTATTTATTGCTTTTACTTTCAATAGCCTGCAGTGATTCAGGTTTTTTTTCCTTCATCTTGGCTCTATTTCCTTTTGCTGCAGGTACACTGCCAACTTAATCTTGCAATAAATTTAGAAGCTTTCTTTTTTGTTCAGAACAAACTCTGTCCTCCCCAAATCCCTCCCCAGATCCCCCCTTCCCCTGAATCTGTTTTGTTCTTTTCCTTCTGAATTAGATAGTGGGTTTGCTAGTTCAGATACTGTAATATGAGCCTTTTTTCCCCCCCATTCTTTTCTGAGCAAACTGATTCACTGTTCCAATTTTACAGATATACTGGACCAAATTTCTGCAGGTCCCCCCGTCATCCTTTATAGATTTGATCATCCTCTAATTTTCGGCTGTCATGTTAGTCTGCTGGGAGGCACAGGTTGACTTCAGCAGCACCTTTTGAATCACCACCTCCCTGAGACCTTCTATCACCACCAGGTGGAGTAACTTCGGGTTTATCATTCATTTTCACTAATTACAAAAGTCTCAATTTTAATGGCAATCAAAATCTTCCGTACAAATTAACACTCAGCTCCAGTGTAGTGAAGAGATATCATAAGAGCAAATAAAATTTACACACACACAAAAAGCACTGCCTTGGCAATGCCTTGGCTGTAGGAATTACTAACATGGGAGCCTTAACATTAACCAATGAGGAAGGATAAATTAATTATTAACATAGTCTTACAGAAACAAGAACAAAGGGAATAGTTTATTGAGGATATTCCAGAGAAGAACTGGTTTAAAAGGCATTAAAATACCAGATGAGATGGCAAGGTCAGTAGTATTTCTACTGATGCCGTGAGGCCCATTGGGCTCAGTTGCAGTGATGATGGGAGCAACACGGGTTCTCCTCTTTTGCATCACTCAGTAAGCACGTGTAGCACTGATGGGAGTGCCAGGCTTCTTCCCCCATAAATCTGCTCCTGCACCCTGCTGTGCAACACAGGTCCAGACTCTGCAAAGACTGCTTCGCTTTCTGCATGGTGGGAACGTCGCTGGAGTCAGACATGTGAGCTCCCGATAACCGTGAGATTAGTCCCACCAGACTCCTCAGAGGGAGCTAACTGAAACACACTAGTAAACCTGTGGAGGACTGAAATTGTAGACTGTGAATGATCTCTGTCCTGAGGAACACAGGGTGAGGAACAGGGTTTACAAATACTCAAATGCAGCAGCAACTGCTTGAGCTAGGACCTTGGAGGTGTGCGTTTCGTTCTCAGAACAGGATTCAGATAACACAAAGGCAGTCAGCACAGGAAAAGGGCACGTTAAGACCTCGGTGATGGAAAATACTGCTATAGAAGAAAAGCTCTGGGAGAACCAGAGAGCGCAAGCAGAGTGTGTTCAATGGCACGCAGAAAGCAGTTGCACATTGGTGCCTAGTAACATAAAAGAGGATGCAAAGCCAAAGCAAAAAACACCTGAGATAGAATGTCCTGGTTTTCGCTGGGATAGAGTTAATTTTCTTCCTAGAGGCTGGTATAGTGCTGTGTTTTGGATTTAGTATGAGAATAATGTCGATAACACACTGATGTTTTAGTTGTTGCTAAGTAGTGCTTACGCTAGTCAAGGACTTTTCAGCTTCCCATGCTCTGCCAGGTGGACAAGAAGCTGGGAGGGAGGATAGTCAGGACAGTTGACCCAACTGGCCAATGGGGTATTCCATACAATATGATGTCATGCTCAGCATATAAAGCTGGGGGAAGAAGAAGGAAGGGGGGAACGTTCGGAGTGATGGCATTTGTCTTCCCAAGTCACCGTTACGCGTGATGG
>NW_009227752.1:0-240 GCF_000690835.1 Fulmarus glacialis | reverse complement strand
ACACTCAATGCGGGGCTCAAAGGGTTCGAGATAACGACAGGTTTGATTGGAATGTGCTAGATCGAATTTATAGCTGTTATTGCTGTGTAGCTATTAATGGGCAGGCTCCTGTGCTTGCCATGGGGCTTGCTTGCCTCACCGTAAATTAGAGTCTGGTGCTCTTTAGTGGGTATTTTTTGCTTTCGCTGCTTGGTGTACTGCCGCACTGCCCATCGTCTTACTGTGCTGTGCCTGGGAACA
>NW_009227751.1:0-12722 GCF_000690835.1 Fulmarus glacialis | reverse complement strand
GGGGGGGGTTGTGGTGCGAGGAGGGGGGCGGCGGCAGCCCCCTCACCTCAGTCTGTGGACTCCAGCACGGACTCGCTGAGGGCCAGGTCCCAGTAGTGCTCCGCTCCGTGCTTCTTAAAGTGCTCCCGTGCCATGTTCTCCGTGGGGCACTGCTTGAATTTCATATCGCCGAAGCTGCGGTCCTTCGCTGTGCCCTGGGAGGAGAAAAGGGACGCTTTCCGAGCCATCCCCAGGGGAAATTCACGGGAAACACGGCTCCGAATGAGAAAACCGGGGATAAACGTTTTTTTTTCAGGCTGACGCGTGACTAGAGGGAGCGCTGCGCGAGCACTGTGTGGGGGAGACGCTCCCAGTCCTGCTACAGCTCAAGAAACGCTACGGAAAGGGTCAGAGTGGCAGGTTTGCGTCCGATCCAAAGCCTCAGAACATCGTTTCTGCCTCAGCTGCCGTCAGACGGGGCTCACTTCCCTCCAGCCTAAGCCCCCGGTATTGAATTACGCCCACGACTCACCTCCCAAACCAGAGAGCATTTGTTTGTTTTCTTAACAGACTCCTCGTCAGACTCATCATCATCTGGAAAAAAACAACCAATAAAGCTAATTTTAGTCCCGAAAGCAGAGGAAGAGCCGCTTCACCACCCCTCCGCACACAGTTTTACACTCACCCTCTCCCTTTGTGTTCGATGTTTGCTCGTCCCATTTTATTCGATGAAGCATAAGACGTTTGAATTTCTTCTGTGCTTTCGGGCCTGGGGAGAATCCGAGATTCAACATTCACAAAAAGTCCTTTAACCTTCAGTTTTTAGGAGGTTCTAAAAAGCAGCAGAAACCAAACGGCGCCCACAAACACTTCCCAGAGCGCCCAGGGAAGTAAAGCGTGGCCAGGCCCATCCAGCACTAACACCCCCAGGGTGGCCAAGCCTTTCCCGCATCCTTTGGCACAGCACTCGGCTCTCGGCCACCTCGGGATTTCCTGCTGCCAAACAGGCTCTTCAACACCTCGCAAAATTACTTAGAACTGTGCAAACCGTGAGGAACTGCGCCAGGCCGAGCGCTGAGGCTCTCCTCACCCTAAGCATCCGCTCAGAGCATCAAAGATTCAAATCAAGTGCCTTTTCCCTTCAACATCGAATGCGCTGGGTTTTCTAACTGGATTACAGTGCGCTCTGCAGTCAGCGCTAACCCCATTAGAGCCGTAATTAAAGGAGTTTCAAACAGCCTCCTTACGTCCTTGTCCTTCCATAACCCTCAGTCAACAATTTTCACGGTAATTTTTGCTAGAGGCAAGCTTTTGAACGCTACGCTGTGACCAAAAGCCTGCCTCGGAAGTCCTCACCTCCTTCTACCACGACCACGTTGACATCTTTGTGTAAAACCACCACGCCTGTTAAGTACAGCTGGCCAGCGTTCGCCTCGATTTTGAATTTTTTTGCTGGATTGCTCAAGTTTCTGACCCTAAGGATAGGAAAAAAGAAAAACAACCAAGCGTTTTTGGAAAACATTTGTGGAAAAACAGAACTATTATCATCAGCCGTAAGAGCTCCCTACTCTGCCTTAACTGGGCCCAGCATTTTCTCCTCCAGCTCCTCAGGGGCTTTACCCACAGCTAGAAATGATGGGCGTTTGTTATCGGACTGCTCAGAGAGACTGTGTCCGTCCCTTCCCATTCCCATTCCATTGAGATCTTGAAAGTTTCCTGATTTCTGGACATCAATGTACCAGGTTAGCCCTGACAGCTGGAAAATGGCTCTCCTCATCAGAAACTTCAATCCCAGCTGAAACGCTCCAAACCCGACACGTGTTTTTAGCGCTTGGCTGCAACAGGATGAGTTAAGGACAGAGTTAACGGAGACGTCTTTTGGGACAGTGTAATTGCTACAGGCCGGGATTCTTTGATGCTCGATGGAAACCTGACGAGCGGGTGCACAGTCCTGCTACTGAAGGCTGCTCCTCTCTATCAGCACATTTCTATAGGACATTTGTCAGGTTTATTTAGAAAGAGACGTATGGTGAACCACCACCAAGAGCGCCCAGCCCAGCTCTCACCTGTACACGGCTATGTGAACTCCCTGCGAAACGTCTTCTTTCAGCTTTTTAACTTTCTTTGCTTTTCGCTGTTCTGCTGTGAGCTTTCTCGCAGCATTTGCTTCTTCATGAGCTCTGGATGCAAAGAGAGATGCGGCAATAAGCAAAATGCAGCCTACGGTGTACCCTATGGCATCGAAACGGATCCTTCTCTTCCTAAGCACAGAATGTGTTCCACAGATCCCAAAGCAGCTGCAACTCCCGCCCCGATTTCTGCCTGCACCTGCCTGGATTAAAAGCACATGGGCTTTTTTAATCCAGTCACCAGTCCAATTCATCCTCGGTCTCTTCCCTGAAAACAGTCATTAGTAACGACTGCGCCGGCGATCATCATCATGGTAAGAAACTCGTTTAATACAGGGCACGAGGCCGCTCTCCGGTGGCAAGAGCTAATCACCAAGACCCAGCTCCTCCCAGGCCTCGGGGGGGTCATTCAAGGCAGCTGAAATAGGCTACAAAAGCAACACGCAGAAAATCACGCTGCTTCTGCTTTGCTACACCAGCACTAAATCAGTCTAAAAATGACCAAAAAAAAATGGTACAAAGTGCCACCTACTTCTGTCTCTTCGCCATCTGCGCTCTAACGTGCGCTTCGACTTTTGTTGGGTCCTGAACAGCTTCCGTCCCCAGTACTCGCATCAAGTTCGAAATTCTTACTGCAAGGGAAACGGGAGGAGCTGTGAGAGGCTCCTGTTGGACACCGGCTTGCCGTAACGGTAAAGCACAGAAACATCAGGAACGTTTGCAGGCTCATAAACCGACTGTATGGGGAGGTATTGGATCACACCGATACACAGATCCGTGCAATCCCGCAGAGGTTGTGCTGCCTGCAGCATTCCCAACCACATCCACGCTTGGCCTGGGCCGCTGGTTTGATGGCTAAGGGCCCGCATTAGCCCCGAGCTCTGCTCGCCGCCTGCCCGCCGTAGCCGTCATTTACCTTTGGGCTCCGGCGGTGGCATCAGGCCCAGCCTGACTTTCTCTTGCAGCTCCTTCTGGGCTTCTCTCCGAGTCTGTCGCCGTAATTTCTTCTGCTCTTTCTTAGTTAAATAAACACCCAGGGTCACTGGTGTGTCACTGTCCACTGGGAAGAGAAACGAGGCAAGATAAACATAAATCTGCTTTGGAAGAAGCAAGAGAAAATACTGCCAGCAACCATTACACCCCTACCACACTCCGTTATACCCACGCTTTATTGACAAACCCGACCTCTGCAGCACTGCAGGCTGTTCGCACCAAACATGGAACCAGGAAAACTGGTTTTGGCTATTCTTTGATTTTACTGAAAAGTAAAACGCTCTGTGGTTATTTTATGTCCCTTCCTCAGGGCAAGAAGGTCAAAACCAAGATGAGGTCTCTGCCGGAGATGAGGAGCTCGTGCCTGCACTGTCCCCCAGCGAGCACAGAGCAGGCCATCGACAGGTAAGCAAGCCTCTGGTAACCGCTATGGGTTTTATATCGAGTTTCCAAAAACAGGGCAGAGACTCTCCCTCCCAATTTCAGCTATCTTTGCAGAGCTTTCAGACTTAATCTTTGCACAATTTCTTCTCCTCACAGGGACAAGAGACACCGGGCTGTAGTGCTACAAGTGGGGGCTCCCACACTGGTTCACCCCACCAAGCGTCAGCCGCTCGGAGTATTTTGTGTCTAGTTTAACACCAAAGTTGACCAAAACTGGGGCAGTACCTGGCGGGTTGAGCTGCGCTGGGTGCTCCACGAGGTTTGTGATCCCAAAGTACTCGTCTCTCTTTGAAGACGTTCCACCTTTTCTAGAAAGGAGAGAATTGGGTGTCACTCCCAGCCTGAATTCCTGCGTTCCCTTAAACGCAAGCCATGGAAACAAAAAACCTAACACTTCCCTTGGGGCAGCCGTGGCGGCACACGCACCGATCCCTACCCAAAGCATAGATCAGAGCTCGATGTGCTGAAGGAGACACGCAGTGACATAGTATTAAGCGTAGGTGTCTCCCCCAGTGGAATATCCACCCACACTTCATGGTTAGGAGGCAGGCTTCCCACAACTCTGCCGTGAATGCGACTTGTACTCATGCTTGAAAAAAACCAAAACACACAACTTTGGGCCAAAAAAATCTAACTCCACAGCAGTGACCACCTCTGTCGCAGAAGGAACGCTGCCTCCAGCAAGGGAGACTTTGGGAGCAAACCTAGTGCCTACCTGGATCTCAGAGACGAGGGAGGTGGAATTCAATAGCTCGAGCAGATACGTCTGGTCTGATTTACCCAAGTGCTCAACAGACCACCACGTCACCCCCGAGAAGCCCCCCGAATTTCCTCCTGCGGCAGAACGATCAAAACCTGGCAAGCAAACTACTTACAAGTCAAGGCCGTTGGGGATGATGTAGGAGTCCCACCACTCTATCTCTGGGATCTCCCCCTCTTTCAGCTCTTTCTTCGGAGTAATAAGAGCCAACTTGGTGGAAGTGTGTATCCCCGTCTTCCTGGCAGCCTGCGAGATCTCTGCCTGCAGTTTTTCTAGTTGAGCCTGAGAAAAAGGAGAGGAAAACGGCACATAAAGGTCATTCCAAAATAGCACAACCTTCAGGAAAATGCACCTGCTGATTCATTTGTTTGTTTGTTTGTTTTTTTAAACAATCTGAAGCACCACAGAAGAAACCACACAGCACATGACGGTAGAGTGCTTTTGCAGAAGCTCACAAACTTGCCAAAAATCTGGTCTTATCACTGAGCCTTCTAGGAGCATGGAACGATCCCAAAGGAATGTCTCCCTAGGCATCATATCCCAGGACTTTTCTGTCTAACGAAGCTGTTCTCTCCCCTTCTCCCCAAGAACTTAGGCGTTTTACCAAGATTCCACTAGATCTCCACCTCTAGGGTGATCTCTTCTGTGGAGAGAACACTCGGCCAGAAAATGATCTATTGTCTTTGGAAATTTTCAATCTTTTGTCAAAAAAAGATTTTTGTCTTTCATCGAGTGAAGATAGCTGTAAGAAAACGTTTTCCACACACGTGTTCTAATTTGGATGCCTGCCTTTCCAATAAGAACAGTGTTGACAGAAAAGTTTCAGGTGACTTTACTGAAAAGCTGCTTAGTCAAAGCCAACACAGCATCCCTTCACATCCCAGGAGAGGAGAATCAACTCCCATCCCGAACCGAACCCTCACTTCTGTGCTGTCAGTTAGCATGGCAAGACCTCAAATACCTTCGTTCGCAACCTCTGGGCAATTTTCTCAAATTTGCCTTTTTCATGGAACTTAAAGGTGCGTTTCTGACGCTGGGCTGGGGTTATGGAGACCCGGGGGTCAAAGTAAGTGTTCGACTCCATATCTTCCGAGGGCTTTTCTTTAAGCTGTTGTTTGAACTGCTCTCTCTTCACAGCTCTGATGTTTGCTTTTAGGGTTGGCATGCGGTGAGTCAACTCAATCTCTTTACCAGTCGCATCAACAGTTCGGCCTTGCTCATCCAAGATCAGTGGCGTAGGCTTTGTCTGATCCTTCAGCTCCACTTTCCTGGTGGCAAGACAAGATACACTGCATTAAAACTCGAGTACGGCATTAATTCAAAGGAAATGTGCGCCTTATTTCTACGGGAAGCACCAAACCAGCCCACGACTTGTGAAAAGCCTCCTCATAAAGCTAAATCTCATCTATGCCGCCAGAAAGGACTCAAGTCTCACGTGCAGAAGTTGGGAGTCTTACCCAAAGAAGGAGTAACCTCCATTTCACCTCTTTAATATAAAATTTGTTCCTTCAGCAGCCTTTAAGGCCACTGCTAGGGAACCAACAATGCCGGAGAAACCTTTGGTCAGACCCTCCATCGGCATTCTGACGTTACGCTCGTCAGGATTACACAGCAAACGGCAGGTACTCACGGCGGCGCGATCCCCATCGCGTGCAGGTTGGCCAGCCCCACCATGTTGGCGTTGCCGATGAGCCCTGGTTTTAAGGCCAGCTGAGCCTGGATTCGGGCCTGCAACTCCGCAGCTTTCCTGGCCTTTTCAATGGCATCATTCATGAACGTCGCTGCCTGGGAGGGCTGGATCGTGTTGCCGATGGGGAGACGTTCCGATTGGGATGAAGAAGAAATTTTTGGCTGTTGACAGAGGGGAAGTTTTGTTACGTGGCTGTTGCAGCACACCTAGGTCAACATGTCATAGCTGAAACGGGGACCACGGGATTTCCCTGTTGCTTCTGGTAGGTACCTGTGGTGTTGGAGGACTGATAAAACTCAGCTGCTTTTTCCTCTCTTCAATCTGCCGGGTGGCTGCCTCCATCATCTGTTTGATCTGTGGAAAGAAAATTGGATAGTGAATTTTTCTTCCCTCTATCAGAAGGAGAGAAGGGGTCCTCAGCACCCTTTTATAGCTGCAAGCGCATGAAGCCAGCTTAGCGAAAACTGAATTGTATCAAACTGCTCTAACCAACAACCTCCAGCTGTAGAGAAGGAATCTAACAGCGCAGACACTCTCTACCAAGACCATTTACTCCAGCTTATGCGAAGAGAACATCCAAACTTTCCTCACTCGAAGGCTTCGCATTATCATTAGCCTAACACACAAGCGGCAGTGAGCCTTGTGAAGGGAACACAGGCAACGACTGCAGCAAAAAAAGGACAGTCAAAAGGAACTTGCCATTTGCTTGCTCAGCTGGTGATATGAATTAAGATAAAGTAAACACTAAACTGTGTTGGGATTCAAGATCTTGGGCACAGGCAACTCTGTTCTGGGGCAGAGCTCATGTAACAGCCTAGTTAGACTGACCTGGAGCTTGGTCAGCATCCCGGGGCTCTCCGACGGCGGGCCTGGAATGACCTCAGGCTCATCCTCAACCTCCTCGAATCGCGGTATGCGCCGCTTCTTGACGCCGGAAGATTCCTTGGATACCTCAGAGTCATCACCAAACACATCCTAGCGTAAAAGAAGAGAAGGAGAAAACCGTGGTTAAAAACAAAGAGTCCTCCTCACAACCACTGTTTTAAGACGAGAAACCACCGCGCGGATCAGATCCGGCACTGTTCGGTCAGCACTGCATTGTGGTTCAGAGTTTCCAGGGCGGCACTCGCAGTCTAACTGGTAATCCCGCATGAAGCCTGTGCCCCGGTCCCTCACCAGAGAAGCATCAGTGAGATCCATCCAAGAGCTTGAAGGACAGGAGACATCACAGGCATGTGCCTGTGTAAAAGCCACCATCGTTCTCTCAGGCAGTCAAAGGCTTTTTGGCACTGAGGAGATTTAAAGTCTCGCTCAGCTACCCGGAGAGATGGAAAAAGCCTGCCCGCAAGCTGACCTGACTGGGCTAAAATGGTTTCCACATCTTCCGCCAACTTCGGAAGGTTTGGTAAAGGAAGATGCGCTCTCCTACCACGTCCTCCCCAAAAGGAGGATGCAGCCCCAGACCCGGAGCGGGCTGGGACACCCGCAGCATTCCCTCACACTCCGACCTGGCTGACTCCAGCTCGGATCCAAAGACGCTGCGCTCAAACTGAGCCGCTCTGGAGAAGCGCAGCTCGGAGAGCAGGTGGAGCAACGACCACGCTGATGGACTCGCATGCAGCGCGAGGGTCACAAAACGAAAGGCGAGGTGCTCTTTCTCAAGCACGCCCCAGCTCGTGAGACTGCGGCCATGGATTTCACCTAGCCAGTGCCTGTTTTGTGTACGGTAAACTGGATTTGTCCATGCGATTGTGTTTCTGTAGTGTGTGTCAAGGTGTTATTTGAAAAGAAAATATACACACCGGTTGTAAGCGTTAGTTGCAATCCCTTCTTCACTATAACGGTTCATATTCTACAAGGACACTTCCTCATCCAGACACAGGTACTTCTTGGAAAACCTACAAGTTCAAGAGAAAGGACTTGCCCATAGTATAAAGTGTGTAAACCATTACGTTTTAGTTCCTGAAACTTCCCAAGCAACGACCTACCCCACAAGAGTTAACCAAGGAGAGAGAAGGCAGGCCAGGCAGCGCGCTGAAGACAAGCTAACACGACCAGTAAGTAGCATTCTGAACCAATCCACTGCTCGTTGCTACAAGATCTAAGTGTGCAAGTACAAATTAAACTCTAAAACCTGCCCTGGGGTGGGGGGGAAGTCAGTCTGCAAGTATGACGATGATCTGACAACCTCACTAGACCATCTCGTGTTACAGCACGGTCAGGACAGATCTAGATCTTGATGGAGGACCTCCAAGAAAGGTAATTCCGGACAGAGGAGCTGACGATTTGGCAGGCGGGACGCCTGTCCTCACGCCAGGAGCCAAGAGAAGAGGATAGATCCGCTCTGCGGCTTCCCAGACCGGCTTTCGGGTTAGCTGGGAAGCCGAGAATACCATCAGCGGTCATGCGAAACACCCCAGCGGACGCTTCACTGGAGAAGAATCACCTACTCCGCACCCAGCCCCATCCCTGCTCCGCTCTGCCAGCACAAGATCCCCTCTGCGACAGGCTGGTGCTCCCTCCCCCTGCCCTGCAGCGCACTGGCCACAGCCACGAGGAAGATGAGAGGACAAGACAGCCCAAAGGTGGGCAAAATCTGAATTCAACTTGTGAAGAAAGGCGGGATCCACACGCGTTAGCAAGAGTCACCCCACCAGGCTGCAGCCGGCAATCCTGCCAACGCGAAGCACCAAGCAGCGATGGGATCAACAACATCAAAAGCAAGAGGGTCGAGGGGAGCAGCTAGGATCCACCAGCCTAGCCAAAACCTCGCTTTCTAACGGCTCTGTGCACGGTGTACGGCTGTGCCGGCTCAACACCCAAGTTAAAGTGGAACCGCAGCACGGAAATACTTGAAATACTGGCTTTTTGGCACTTCTGTTGTGACAAAGAAAGCTGCAGAAGAGTGAAGTGCTTTTAAGCTACCGCCGCTCTCAGGGGGCTGGGACATGCAAACCCAAAGCTCTCCAGATCAGTACACTGGGTTGCACTGCTGCTCCTCAGGCCGTACCAGCTCTGCAGGACGGAAGCTGTTTTAACGCACCGTTCCCTAATCGGTGAACCGACCCGGACCTGGAGGAGACCCTTCTCTGGCACCAGTTAAAGCCTCAGCCAGACAGTGGGAGAAAAAGCAAGTTTCTAACAGAAAATAGGGAGTGACAGCAGCTGTCTCCCAACACACCTGAAGAGATCCAAACCCTGAAGAGGATTATTCTAGCTAACTAAGGTTAAATGCTGACTAAAACTGTCACAGAGAAACACAGATTGCCGTAAAATAGGAACCTCAGAAAAAGTGAAAGGAAACTTACTTTGTAAGCGGGGAGCCGCATGGAGAGTAGCCCCTTTTAAACTCGGTATGCAAGTGATGGAAAAAATGCAATTCCAGAAGAAGGCGAGTAAAGTCTTCAAGAGAAGAAAGGAGGTGAAAACAGGTTTGGATGCATGAGACTTCCACCATCCCAGACAAGCGTCAGATGGGAGAAACACCAGAAAGCGATTAAATCCCTGCTGCAATTAACCTTGTGCTACGATGAGGCTTGTCAAAAACCACCCTCTGTTGATTCCGGATAGAAAAAGAGAACGAAAACCCACCAGAACACCCACCACAGAGCGCCAGCCACTTGCTGACGGGGAGAGCTGGCTGGCAGAGCGAAACGCGGCGCGTCTGGGCAAGGAAGAGCAACGGGAAGTCGCTGGGAGCACCTACCCCAGGCTCCCGGTGAAATCACAGCACCGCCAATGCAACGGTAAAGAGTACGAAAGAAAACGGAGAGATGGAGCCCTGTGAAGTTACTCCGCTGCACAAGCCTAGCAGAGATCGTTAAAGGATTATCGCCCAAGCTACCTCATCCGAAGGTAAAGAGAACCGAAAGGTAAAGGCTCACACACTTCATCATGGAGAAGGGTCTTTTCTCTTGAACTTTAAGCATTACGAGATGTACCTCTCTGGAAGAGGAAAGTGTGGCAGAGTACACCAGTGCTGCCTCTACGGCCACCAAACCACAGAAAAAAAGCAATCAATAATCAATAATCACCTTCAGCTCTCGCTTCCGGTTCCGGTCACTGTTGGATTTGGAGTGCCTGGAGCTTCGACCTTCCTCCACTGCTTCAAAGAGCTTGTCCACAAATCGCAGGGTGGAATCGTCAAGAAAGGGCTTGAGGTGGTCTGGAAAAGAGGAGGAGTTGTGTAAATGGCAGAATTCACTGCTCGGGATGAGCCGGAGAACGGAGAATTCGCAGAGACTTCTGCGAAGCTGTAAAACACTTATTAAAAGATGGATTCAACTCTAGTAATGCAGCGGGGCCTGCGAGCTGGGCTCCGGAGGCCTCTGGGATCTGCGGATCCTGCTGTCAGGAGCTATAAACTCTGAAGGATTAAGGCAGTCCAGGCCTTGACTAGGAAAAATTAAGACTCTAATGGTCAAAAAAAGTGTCACGGGTCAAATTACCATTTTCGATTCCTTTAGAAAAAGAGGCCTTAAATTAATTTTTACTTCCTCGGTTTTTGTAACGTATTCCAAGGCTTTTGATCGTGCCTCACCTGTCTGCATGGATTTGCATGTACTCACCTCTGCTAAGCCAGAATCACCCCCACATACGCTCGAGAGCTTCCAGGTTTGGGGGTTTTTGTTTGTTTTATAAAACCAGCTCAACACAAACCAGATTTCACACCTGCACGGATGGCATTTGCCCTCCCAGACGCTGCCAGCCACCACCAACACCGAAACCACGATCTTCCACGCAGCCCAGTGTTAGGTCAGTCTTCCGGGAATAGAGGAAGCGAGTTTATATCTGATTTAAGGCTATTTCAAGGCTGTTTGAGGCTTTGTGTGCACCTATTTTCTCCATCAAGGGGTCTGACCACCTCTACGAACAGCTGCAGGCTCAGGGTTGGAGCCCACGGGACGTACCGGCTGCTTTCTTTTTGTCCATGCCCTTCCCGACGCAGTTCAGCGCCGCGGTGACCACGGTGGGCTCCGAGAACCCCAGGACTCGCTTCACTGTTTTCTCGATCCATGGTTTCAGCTCATCCAATTCCCTTTTGGAGAGCGACATCTTTGCCAGGAACTGAATTAAATTATCTTGCTTGTACCTGTAAAGAAGACGGACGAAAAAACCACAGACTAGTAAAATAAAGTATCGGACTACCATTGCTTCTGTGCCGCGCTTCTCCCCTTCATGAGAAAGCTTAAAAGCGGTGAAAGCTCTTGGAGATGACTTCTGCTCCCTTGTTTTTAAAACTCAAGGTAAAATGAGATGAGCCGCATGTGGAGGAAGGGCCTCAGCAGCGAGGAACCCACCACTGTTTGCAGATCACCCTGCAGGGAAAGCCCCGAACCCCCTACGTCCCTCCAGCCTTCCCTCACAGATGACAGGACACACAGCCAGCACCGCGCTGGTCCTTCCGGATCGGGCTCCGCTTCCACGCGCGGATCGCCCACAAACAGGACGGGAACGTTGGGTCTCGGGGCGTCCCTTCGCACCTCGGCTTCTCTCCGAACTTCTCCCGGTTCTTTTTGTGGCTGCTAGGCCAGTTACTGACGCGCCTCAAGACACGCAAGTCTGCGCTCGATAGTTTCAGAAGAGCGCCTGCAAGCCTGCCTCGCGCAACGCGAGTTGGATAACTCCGCTCACCCTTAATTAGTCTCTTTCCCGTGAGGTTCACAAACTACTTTGAACACGCTTCGCTGATACTTAAAAGTTCAGCACGTGCCCGGTTGCCTCCGTGTTCACTGCTCAAACCAGCAGCCGCCGTTGGCGAACCCAAAATTACAGATTTTTCAAGGCAAAAATTTCTCACGGTTAATCGTTAGCGGTTTTCACACTGTCAGTCACAGTCTGCAGATGCAATAATGTTTAATTACGCGCCCAGGCTCTAATCTGATTTGGAAACCAAGTCTCCTTTATCTGGAAACGGGAGAAAATCTTCTTAAGGAAATATGTTTGACCTCGGCATTTCTTCCCCACGCGAAAAGACCTGCAGAGCCCTGACACGAACGTGGGTCTATTTTAACAGAAATTCGATCAAATACAGTTATCATTCCTGAAACTGAGAATGAAGAGCCGGGGCGTTAGTGCTAACGAATAGCTCTTACCTCTCTGCAGCCAAAAGCCTAAAAATCTCTGCTGCCTTCTACTTTTTACAGCAGGTGTCTCAGAGGTATATTAAAAAGCAGCATCAAATACAGCCCAAAAGAACCATTATTACGGAATTTCACCTGTAAGTTCTGACTTTGCCGTACGTAACGTTTCGGGACAAAGCCGGAGGGTCAAGACAAGCGGAAATAATTAATTATAGCTTTGTGCACGTACGCTATTAAACACAGAACTTACATAATTAGTGCTTCTTTTAAACTCTATATTAATCTTCAGCTTCTATCATCTAACAAGGACCAAGAGAGGAGCGCAACAGGTTTATTGGGGGGGGGGATATGACTCCTGGGCACGCACGGGGGGCAACAAGAACCCGGTGGGGAAATACCACCTATGTGAGAGTTTAAATACAGATATAGACATAGATATAGATATATATAAAAAAGCACTAACCGTCTTCACGACGTTACTTCCCGGAAGGGTGAGAACCCGACGCCGACGCCCCCGGCCAGGCAAGCGGCTTCCTTCAGGGAGGAAAGAAAGAAGAATTCAGCTCCGCCGCGTAACACCCGCCCGCCCGAAGGCGGAATTCCCGCCGCGGCTCCGGCCCCGAGGGGACACCGGGGGTCGCAGG
>NW_009227750.1:4521-18329 GCF_000690835.1 Fulmarus glacialis | reverse complement strand
GGCCGGCTGGTGCTGCCGCAGGAGCTGCGGCGGGGGGGAAGTGTTTCGTTTCAGGTCCTGGCCCACTCGCTCCACCCAGGGCTGAGCTGTAGGTACCGGAAGGGGCGGGAGTTGAGCCAGTGGGCCTGGGGTCCGTCTCTAAGAAGATAAATTTTGCAGTGTGTTTATTTGGGGCGGGCGAGGGGAGGAGGTGTGTTGTTCCGTTACTTGCAACCCGCATCATCTGGGTGTTTGCCCCGTGGCTGCATTTCTAGTGGTGGTGATTTTGCGGGGGAGGATCAACGTTATCAGTGTTGCTTGGAGGAGACTGCTGGCAGCTTAGAGGGACAGCTGGCTCTTAACTTTGAGACTTGACACGTAAGCGAAGGCAGGCTTTGAGCCATCGGGAGAATTATAGATTATTGTTTTTGGTGGCCTGACCTGTGCTAACGAGCACCTATATGAGCTGACTGTGGAAACAGATTCTGCCTTAGGACACAGCAGGGTGTCTTTAAGGTCTGTGTGCGGGAGGGGAGTGCCTTCAGCTCTGTCAAGGTTAGCTCCTGTGCTGGTGGCTAGCAGATGAACCGCAGCTATGACAGAAGGTTCTTGTCTGCACAAACACGTTTGTCTTAAATATTATTCTTCCCATCGCTAGAGTCAGACACAGCAAATGGTGCCTAAAACAGAGATCTGAGGGGCTGAGGTTGAGATTTCCACCAGAAGGATGCTAATTATGAAGGTTATGCTGCAGATCCATAAATCTGTCTTATCTTACTGAAAGTAATCTTCCTGAGTTTTTCCTTTTTAGGTAACCAGTCAATTAGTCCTTTACGTAGTCTCTTGAAAGATTGACTGAATTCAAAACAAGTGGGTTTTGGTGAATTTTTGTTTGTTTGTGTGTTTAAAGACTTTGTTTTCTTCCTGTCCCTTCCACTTGTATCTTACTTTTAAAAGAAACTATTTCTATCCAGTGTGGATATAGCTGAAAAATTTCACTATTTTTAAAACACTCTTTACCTTTTATTTCAGGGTCTTCGCCAAATTTCCCAGAGGACCATAAGCACTGCTTCACGCAGGCAGTTTGAAAATAGAGTTCCTGAGAAGCAGAAGCTTTTTCAGGTATTGAGTGAGCACTGATAGTAGAATAATGTTAGTAGAATAACAAGGTTTTAGTAGATCATAATTGCATACATTTTGTTTCTAAAGAACTGGTGAAAATGCTCTTTACATCTGAGGTGAGCTCTTGAAATCAGTTGTATGACTACAGTGTTTGAAAACAGCAGTTATTTTCTACAGAGATTAAGAGTATTTGTACATGCATACTTGACTTGCTGACTCTTTAGGGTTTTTTACCCTGTGAAATGATTTGTACCTGAGTTTCTTATGAGTAGTAGGTACTCTGCAAAGGTAAAGACAAAGTACTCTGAAATGAGATGAGGTGGGGGAGTACGTCCTAAGAACAAATAGAGAAAAACAGCAAGTGGGAGGACAGAAGTACAGTGAAAAGTTAAACCTGCAATCTTATAGCTATATCCATAGCTCACAGATGAGTCCCGTAATTCTTAATGAGGATTGTACTTCTCAGTTATTAAAACAGTAAAGGTCTTAAGGGATTGGATTCACTCCTAGAAAATTATTCGATCTTTAAAAATAGTTTCTGAATTAATCTCTTCCTGATTGATAGGGCCACCTAGTGAGAACTAGTGGTTCTTCAAATGCCAAAGCATTGAGTGGATACTCAAGAGCATACTCCCAACTGTAAGCCATAACTTGGAGCAGTAGCTTCATACTGAGGATAGAGTAGAGCGATGTGAAATGGAAAAAGTATGTTAGAAGCCTCAGTTTAATAGTTTTTGTGTCTTGTTGCTTTCCTTTCCCCTGAAAGAGAAAGCCAGTCTCGTTGGGACGCTGCCTAAGGAGCACAGTGTTCATTGCGAGCCAAGGGGAGGCAGGATGTTGGCAATGGGTGAGGTCAGAGGTTCAGTTTCTGCTGGCAGAGATCTCTAGGCATATCTCTTCCTCCTCCCATTCCTTACTTGTGGGGCAGCAAGTTAAGCTGGGCTGGGTTGTGGGTCACCAGCACTGGAGGCCGGCTTGAATTCCAGAGCAGCGTGAATTTGCTGACAAGGGTAAAGATGTGGATCTGGTGTCTAGGAGTTTTACTTCAGGTGGAGCAAAACAATTTCCTGTATGACACCAGGTAACAGTAGAGGCTCCTCCCCTTGTCTCTCCCTATAGCAGGGATTGACTATGCTGGAGACGGAGGTATGATAGTCATATCCTGTGCACCCGAGGGGGCTGGCAACTGGCGTCAGAAGTGTTTAGGCATCTGCCAAAATCACCGCTGTAGAAATGAATGTGCACATCATTTACTATACTTCCCTAGTGAGTGAACACCTGATCACCTGAGTGAAAGCTTGAGAGACAAAGCGGATTCTAAATAAGGTTCAGAGTCTTTTGGGAGTTGGGAAGATAATTTGGGGAAGTAATTCTTGTTCTGGGTAATTTTAGTTATATTAACACAATATTGCAAGAACTGTATTTAAATAGCTTCTTTTTGTCACTTGTTTCCATTAGGAGGATAATGGCATCCCAGTGCATCTTAAAGGTGGTGTGATGGATGCTCTGTTGTATAAAGTCACCATGGGTCTTGCAGTTTTTGGTAAGGCTGCTACTAAAATATTTATGCTTTGGTACAATTTCCAGTGCGCTAATGTTAAAATACTTTTTCTTTGGTACAATCTCCAATATGTTTGGTGTTTCCTCAGTAAATTAGTTACACAGTTCCTTCAGACTGTTCTTTAGAACATGCAAAATGCATGTAGAGAGGGGAAAAAAACATTTGGATATACTATATATTTATTTGAGCTTTCTCAAGTTTAGCTTTTCAGATGGCTTTTTTTCCCCTGACTAATAGTACTATGGGCTGAACACTCCTTCAGAATTCATGTATGATGTTAGAGAAAACTAGAACTACTTAGAAAGCTTATTCTGAAAAGGAGTAAAATGTAATTATGGCACATACATATCCCAGTTTTCTCACTAGCCTAACTCTTTTTAGTAGTAGGTGATACTTGATGTGCTGAGGTTTCACATGCTGTGAGAACTAGCAGAATATATTCAAGCTTTATGATACTGTATATATTTAACCTTTACATTGCTTATTACATAGTTTTGTAATACCTTCTAAATTAAATATGTTGATCTAATGCATTTTCAGTTACTTTAAGAATGAGTAACCATTACTTTATTATCGTCTGTGTAGGTTCCACAAACATGCCCTCTCCCTCCCCTTTTTTTTTTTCCCCTCCTGTTTCTTTATTTTTATGCAGTCTATGGAGATATTTAACCTTTACATTGCTTATTACATAGTTTTGTAATACCTTCTAAATTAAATATGTTGATCTAATGCATTTTCAGTTACTTTAAGAATGAGTAACCATTACTTTATTATCGTCTGTGTAGGTTCCACAAACATGCCCTCTCCCTCCCCTTTTTTTTTTTCCCCTCCTGTTTCTTTATTTTTATGCAGTCTATGGGTAGAGTATTTAAGTATTTAAGGATTTTTTTCTCTAAAATATGAATTGCCAAAAAAAAAAAAAATTGTTGAGACACGGCTATGGAAATGTGTTGTGTCTGAATTGCAACTGCCTATTGTCAATATTTCTTCTGGAACAAACTGCGAAAGGAAGGCTGACTTGAAAGGAATTCTGTTTACCATTCTGAAAACATCTTTTCTGTCTCTTAATTCAGGAACAGTCTATGTTGTTTACGAGCTGCTTGTTGCTTCAATGCCCAAGAAGCAGAAATGACTCCAGTTCAAGATGGCTCAGTGACTAGCATCTCTTCGTCCAATTCCATGTGACTACAATGGCAGCTTATGCTTCTTATAAGCAGCTGGCTTAATGCTTGGAATCATAATTTAATTGTAACATGTTACCTGCAATCAGTAAAGCAGTTTTTACATTGTGTTGTGGTGGTCTGGACTGTATCATGTGTTCTACATTAGAGTGCTTTTTACTTCCAGTAAATGTCCATTGAGTTGATCAATATGCAGATCTTTGAATTGTGAGCCTCTTTTCTTTGTATGTGGTTTATGTTAGTACTTCAAACATGAGTTAAATGCCCTGAATCCCTGTGAGAAAGTGGTATCTTATCTTTATTATAGAAATTTCCTCTTCTTGATTTAGTGGAGCAAATTAATCTTATAATAAATGATTAGGATTAGATTAAACCTGTGTGGAAATGAATGTTCAGGACTTGATTATGCTGTGTCTTTGCTGTCAACTGCTGGAATTTGACTGTAATACATCTAGAAATAGAGGAATCTGATTCCTGATCATCATCCAAAGGTGACAGTTCTTACTATGTAGAGGTGATAACACTGTCCTCTGCAGGTTCAGGGGCTTAGAAGTAGTCTCAGTTGAACTCGGCACCTTCATCTAATAGATTTTTTTTTTTTTCAGTGGCTTTTCTCTGCTTAATGGAACATCATATTTCATGAAAAGAATGAAGATTTGTAAGCAAATATGATTAGCAAGTGATCGTGTATTTATCTTGCTGCCCATGAAATCAACATATATATGTTAATCATGATTAAGACTTGGTCATCTTCCAACATTGCCTCATGTTTCAGGTGGCTAAAGTCAGCTTGTTCTCAGTCATTAGGGTAAATGAAGCAATCAGTTCTTTAGCATAAAATAAGGAAAAAAAGTTTATTAGAGAATTTGAGGGTGTTCTAGAGCAAGCAGGAAAGTGGAGGAGGGGCACAATAAGTGTTAATACTAACTGTACTAGTGCAGCGCTAGAATTTTTCTACTGATTGAAAAGGTTTACAGTGACTTAATTAGACAGATACTCTGGCAGTTGACTGCTAATTTGACCTAGGTTGAACTGGTCCCTCTTAAGCCGGAAATACTGAAGATACTGAAGGCAGTGCTTATAAAAGCTTCCAATTCTTGTTATTAATTTTTGTCAGTTTTTAATGCTCTTTTGAAGAATTTCTCCAGCATGCTCTGTAACTTCGAGGATAAGCTAAATGCTTAGAGAGAATGCCTTCTGTCTCTACGAGTTGTACTCTTCTGTGGTTTGGGAATAGGACTGCCCCATGTCTTTAGGGTAGGAGCAGATCTAGTCCATAAGTACATACCAGGTTAAGTGGATTTGGTTTCAATTGTAGCATAATTTGGGTTGGGAGGGACCTCTGAAGGTCAATTGGTCCAATCTTCTGCTTAGAGCAGTGCCACTTCAGAGCTTGGGTTGCCCGGGGCCTTGACCAGTCGCACAGGGAGTGTCTCCAAGGATGGAGATTCTACTGCTGCTGTGCAACCTGCTCCAGGGTTTCACTGTCCTTTCTCTGAAGACTGTCTTTCCTTTTCTGGGATACAGGAATACATGTGTTTAAAGGATGGTTGCTAGCGTTCCTGTAACACAGCTCTAAAGGAAGCCATGATGGCACTTGTCTACTTCCACCTAGACGACCACCAATTTTACAAACTTAAAGGGGAAAGCAAGTATCTTTCAATGTCTTATGTTAAGACTTCTCACAGAAAATGAGGCAAAAGCTGTAGGCTGAGTTTTAGGTTGCTGCTACTCCTTTACGTCAGGGTGTCAGCTGCTGCTTCTAAAGCTCAGTCAACACTATCGTTTCTGGGAGAGCTGTCAGCTCTGCTCCAATGTCATTTCTACTGGGTCACTCCAAACTTTCTGGCAGCAATTTGAACTGTGTGCCTTAACTAGGTTATGTGCCTTAGCAATAACATGGTTGAGGAGTGCTCACCTGCTCTGTTTTAACACCAGAACTGTATGACAGCGCTCTGCATATGTAGAGAAACAGCAAATGGCTGATAAAGCTAATGGTTTGATTGTGATCCTTTCCAAAGTCCTCCTCTTTCAGTGGCTGAGGTGGTTTATCAGCTTGCTATGACACTGACAACCACAAATGCAACTGGAGATCCATCGTTGTCTTGGAGGGAGAAAAATTTGATTGTGGTTTAGAATTGGGCAGGGATACCCAGTAATAACTATTAGCTGCTATCATGTATTCAGGAACAAGCCTTACATCCAAAGTAGCTAGTACTTCAGTGAAAATGCCTGCTCTATGAAAACTGCTTCCAGGAAGCATCTTTAAGTTAGTGAGTATGAGAATTACTGGTAAGCTACCCTGATACCCTCTTACTAGCTTGACTGTCGCAATTACTAGGGAAGAACATCTCTGGGATCCAGTGGTAGCTGTGCATCCCTAGTTAGGTTTTATGTTCCTAATGCAATTTCTGCCTTTGTAGCCTTCCTGTCAAGTTGCTACTTGTGGGTTATTATGCTAAAAGTCTGGTGTTGACTCTGTAACAAATAGAGCTTCTAAAAAACCAAATTCCATCAAAAGAATCCTTTTTTTTCCTCTTCTCAAGGAAACAGTGGGTTTTCCAAAATGTGAAAATGAGCACAAAAATCTAGCTTCCCACTACAGTACTATTTTAAGCCTCTTGTGGATTAAGTTTGTTTAGAATTTTTCATTGCTACCCTGGAGAACCAGAGTATGCTTGTTAAACTGGAAGGCAAACTGGAAGAGAAGGGCCAGTGTACTCAGAACTCTCTAGTAGAACCAAAAATCTTAAAAAAGGGGAGTTGGAGGGATACCCCTTGATGCTAGTCTCTCTGCATAGGTGGTGTTGGCCAACTGCATGACTTAAAGAGTAAGAACTGCCTGGATGGATGTCTCAGAAGAAGGTTTGGGAAATGGGGTACAGCTTATCTTGAGACAGGCATTGATGCCTACGAAGAAAAGAAACCTCACAGCACAGTGAGCTATACTTCACAGCATGTGAAGGAAATCAGTCTGCTCTCTCTGCGACACTGGTAAGGCTGCTGCTGCTACCACGTGCCCAGGGTTATTACCAAGATGTGGGCCAAGTGGTGGGCATCTGGCAAGCAGCATAAGGAAAGATCAAAATCTTTAAAAAGCCCACATCCTTTCCCACCCACAGGAATTATGAAGAATATTGAAAGAAGGACAATTTTTTAAATAGTCTAAATTATAAAAACCCTGTGATAAGCTAGGCGGTAAATGTGCGTTTCTGTGTGCAACCGAAGCAGAACATGCAGCTGTTCTTGTTCTCGCAATCAACTGCATCTCGGAGTCCGCTGTCTCAGGAACGGCGGCAGCTTGTGGGCTGTGCTGCAGGCAGCAGCCCTGGTGGGAGGGCATGTGGGGTAAACGCAAGCTACGAAAAACATCTTCGTACTACGAAGTGATCGGTATTTAGAGACGGAGCCTTGCAATGTTATTTAAATGAATAACAAATGACAAAAAAATTGTTCTGGCAGAGGTGGGTCTAGTGAGCCCAAGACGAGTCTCTGGAGCCTGCAGCTGGAGGCAGGGAGAGTGGTTGGCATTGCTAGGGCTGCGCTGTGCTGCTGCCGAGCGCTCACGGGGTGGCGTACGCAATCTGTGGGTCTGCTAGCGCGGCTGGATTTTTTTCTGCTGCAAGAGCAGTAGGAGGATGAAGCCAAACAAGACCCACAGTCAGCTGCTCAGCACCATTTTCTAGGACCGCGTTACAAAGCTAACAGGGAAATTCCCATCTACTGTTCAGTCAATACATGTAATTTGTTGCAGGCATGTCCACATCATAAGCTGCCGGAACGTGCCTATACTGCCTATACTGTCTTTCTCTAGGAAAATGCAAAAAGAGAGCTATGCATCTTCTGTAGGGCTAAAATTAACGGAAAATGTTTGGAAGTATCTGAAGATCTTACCTTCAATCTCCCTATGGGCATTTTATGAGTAGAAGAAAATAAAATAAGCAACATCTATTAATCCCTGCTAATGTGAAAAAATGATAAATTTAAAAAAATAAAATGGTTGGTAATATGAAGTCATGGACTGCTAGCAGTTAACACACTCAAATTGTGTGCTTTTCTTGTCTGATTCTATTACTGTAATGCTTAATCACCATCCTTAAATCAATATTTTCTGGAGTTAGGTATTATACTGATGTACAATATTGCTTTGCAGTCCTACTTTTGATTTGTGTCTAGGCAATACACATGGTATCTTTCCCCAGAAGAGATTTCATGTGAACTTTATTTTCTATTTCAGGTTCATGTAAAATTTATTTTTCAGTTACTGTTATTACAAATGGTAGCTAAGATTTTTTTATATTTTGCCTTAAAGGATGGGAAAGCCCCCTGGAGCTGAGGACATAGGAACGCTGTCCTGGCTTCCACTGAGCTGGATTGTTCTAAATGTCACCCCAAAAATATGGGGGACATTTTCTGCTAGATAGGCAATGAGTACTCCATCTCTTCCACTTCCCTTGCCACCCTATTTTTCATTATGTAAGCTTTTAAACTTACATGGTTTTAAGGTTAACAAAGAAAACTTAGTAGTGTGCCAGCTTTGGCAGAATGAAAAAGAATTGTTCATGCTACTGTAAGAGAAATGACTATTCAGACAGTAATCAGACAGATGAAACAGATGAAAATTAAATTCTCAATATTGCATTTCTAGGTTACACAATCCTTTCTGAGGCTCCGGACGTACAGACCATGTTTTACTTTCTCCATTGGGAAGGTAGCTCAGAACTGTGCCCTGGGCTACATTTTCTTGGCTGCTGAATACATGTATAGATCCAATTAGCCTGACACACACAAAAATTTCCCCAGTAAAAGTTTGAGGACTAATAATACACAATATCACAGCATTGGCTTCCTAAAAGACACCATGGAAAAAGTTCAGAAACTCTCAGAAATAAAAAGAAAACACCAGAGTGATCTCTACGTGTATGATCTTATCTGTACTTTTTTTCTTTTTCCAGATCCCAGAGTAAAAATACCACTTTTCTAATGTTGCTCACCTTGGCTATCACTGCTCTGAACTATGAAAAAGCACGATGAATTTTTTTGGTATCTTTTGTAGTAAGCTGTCTTTCCTTACTCTCCCATTCTTTCCCAATTCTGTTACATACCAAAGAGCTGGAGGTTGATCTTCATAGTTGCTAGAGTGAATCAGACTTTCAAAGACAAAATCAATCATCTAATCAACCTGACTTGACCCTAAGTAAGGTATTTAGGTGATGAGTAAGTCAGAACCAATGTATCTTTTCATGTGCATGCTTGTACAATTATTTTTTTAAAGAAGTTCCTTTTAATAATAACACCACCTTCTCTACTCTAACTTGCCCGAGCCTTTCCACTTATTTTTTCAGTACTCAGCCAATTCTGCTGTAAAAATAATGGCTTGTCCAGAAACACAATCTGAGGAGACTCTCCTGGCTGTACTGTACTTTTTCTGAATATAAGCATTCAAGTCTTCAAACTTGGTGGGCAGTGCATACAGTCTGTGATATATGTTTTGGTCTTGTCTCAATATTTCTCAAGAGTTGCTCTTATTATTTGCAGGTTTTTTTATTAGACTACCTGATCACAGGCTTCCCCAAAACACATGTAAAGCTAAAGCACACTTGTATCTATTTGCTCAAAAAGATACGTCCTCGCAAAAGAAGGTAATTGGTTGTAATTCCTGTTTATAAATGTTGTGACAAGCCAAATTAACTCACAGGGACTGGGGAGATACTTGAGAGAAGGATCTTATCCCACTGACTCTCCAGTCAGGCAGTCCTAGTTTTAGCTTCTTGGGGAACACCAGTATCTATATACAGTTCACTCAGCTCACAAAATACTCACTCCCATTGCATATAGCCTGCTATGTCCTAGAGAAAACTGCCAAAGAGGGATGAATTTGTCCTTTGCTAATGTGTGTGTTTCTTTGAGCTCCCAATCCACCAACCACCTAAACTTTCTGAAACGTAAGGATCTTCCCTCTCCTCTATCTCGTTTATGAGGTGCATCTAATTATCTTTCCTCTCCCTCCCCAGTATTTTATTGTTTTACTGTTATGTTACCAGCTTTGGTATTTTCATTGGTGAAACTGTCCGTCCCTTGTCTTGTTGGGTCTTTGCTGGCTGCAGAAAAGGCAAAATGCTGTCTGGTGGGCATGGAAATAAATTGGAAAGGGATGATCAGGTAAGATCCAGTTACACATACCAGAACATGGAAGGAGCGACAACAGAAAAGACCACAGGAAGCTTGGAGGTTTAGAGTTACCTAAATTAACACTTCCTAAATAGAATTGTGACAAACTAAGTATGCAACAAACAACGTCATGGTATTGTTTTAAAAGCATATTACAGCATAGGTGCTCTCTTTCCTCTATGAGCAACATGCGTTTGACTGCTAAGGAAGGTGTAAAATAAGAGAGAAGTAGAGTGTCTTGTGATATGTCAGTCTAATAAAATGGTATCCTTACCATTAGACGTGTATCGAGGAATAGCTCTTTTCTTGAGGCTGCCTGTGAAGTTCACATAGAGATGCAGTTCTCTGTGATTTCACCAGGAGCAGCAGCAGAATGTTTTCCTTGCAAAGAACAGTAAGGTGTTCAATTGAGATACTTTGTATGTGCTAATCCGAAAGTATTTCAGTTGCCACAAGGATGCAAAACAACTTGAACTGTCTCTTAATTTCTTTGGGTTAAAAATTTTGTAGAGGACTTCTCAGGGCCAAAAGAGACATATGTTTGTTTGTCCAGTTTTAAAAATACCTGAAACAGCAGCAGAAAATTTAAATACTTGTAGATGGCTGTCTTTCATTTCCCACAGAAGTTTTCCCTTTTAACCAAGAAAACTGGGCTGTGCAGGAGCTGAAGTATGTGATCTGCCCAAAATGTTCTTACTCCCAAATTAAGATTCCTCTAAGAGTTTCTACGCAAATCTCCTGGTATCATTCTCATCGATGTGACCGTAACATTATACATAGATATTCAGAGATGCTTTTCGGACTAAAAGGGAGAGAGGGAGATTCGGTGCTGCTAGAGCTTGTCTCACCTGTTGAGACAGTTTGCTCCCAATAACCGTGAGCAGCTTCTGTTCCTGCAGGGGTGCAAGGAGGAGGAATTTGTGATTCCATCAGGACCTTTAAGCTACAAATGCGTTCTTTAACTAATTGAGTTATATATGTTTATTTAATATCAGAATGGTTCCACATTGTTTCATCTCAACGTGAGCACTTACTCTGGATGACTAATGCCCTGGGACCTGAAGTTTATAATGGAAAGGCTGACACACACATGCAATCTTATCTATCATAACACTATGCAAAAGGGAATTATATAATTAAAACATTTTAATGATCTCTATTGCTCAGTGGGAAGTTACAAGTCCCAAAGGAGCCAGGCCAACTTTGTTATCAAGGTTTTTGCAGTCATCTCTTAGGAGCAGTAGGGCACATTTTGCTAAATATAGTGCGGTGTGCTAATATGTGCTGTGTGTGGAGCATTGCACTGGGACCACTGTGCCACAGAGCTGGAGCGCAGTGCACCAGGCGGTTAGTACACCTTCTCCCTTTGGCTGAGATTTTCAGAAATAAGTGCCTAAACTTAGACTCCTAAATCCATACTCAGACATTTACATAAATAGCCTGATTTTTTAGAAGAGCAATACCAAGAAATTCTCTTCTATTAAAATCATAAAATAGAAAAAAATCTTAAAACAACAACAGGAAAAGATTTTTTTTATTTCTGGAATCAGTACTCAAATGTATGGCCAGATTTCTGGGAAAAGAAGAGGGGAATCACAACTTTTGGTTACCCCAGCTTGCTTAATTATGGGGTGTAAATGCAGTTTCTGAAAGGAAGTCACTCCTGGGAGTGGTGCAGGAGAGACATCAACTGTATGGCTAGGCAGTAAAAGCTGCATATGATGCATTTTACAGAGTTAGGCAGGAACCTCTGTCACAATCTTTACCTCTCTGTTCGGGTCTGAGATCCAAAAGCAGGTGAGTAGAGACTGGAAATCACTACCATCTAAACATCTTTTGATCAACATCAGACACATTTGCTGGTCTCATTCTGGTCCCCAGTAAACAGGTATTTATATGAGCAGACTACAAAGCTTGGCACCAGCAGAAGACTTGGCTGGCAAAAATATCGGAAATGAAAAGTAAAAGTGCTCAATCCAGTTGCCTAAACTTGGGCATCTAGCACCCTCTCAGGCTATATTTGAGGCATTTGCTTGGGGCTGGCAAATACAACAGAGGACCTGCAGGAGACACACACTTGAGTTATAGCAGCTGGGGGCCTAGCAGGATGCCTGTGGCACCCAACACAGCACTCTGCCTCCTGAGTGGTCTAATACAGTTTGAGATGTGCCAGCATATATGGGTCCTGGGTTGTAGCTGGCAGCTCCACAAAAGGTCTCAGATGGCACTCAAATGGCTCTAGAGCCCGATGTGAAAGCAGCTGAGCCAAGCCCTGTGGAAGGTGGGTGGCCAAACTGCTCAAGCACTGCTGAGTTTGTTAACTAGTTCTTCATCAGCCATTGCAGAAGTTTAGATGCTGGTCTTACATGCAGGCACCTGAATGTATCTTAACCCAGAGTCAAATGCCACCTGAGGTGACCATGCAGGACAGAGAATGGGCGCAGCTGATATTCTCAAGCAGCAAAGCTGTGATGGTGGGGCATGTGTCAAGGCGCTGTCTGCCTTCTTGGCTTCTCTGCAGGTTAGAGAAGCAGATTCTCTAGTTTTTGTTAGAAAATAAGGTCCCAACAGCTACTCCTAGCATAAAGAAAGGGACCTCATCTTGCAGCTGCTGCTGTTCTTAACTGGGGAAGAAGATCATGATGTAGTAAAGCCCCATGTTCTGATGTGCCTTAAGCAGCACATCACCTAAATACATTTCAAAGAGCACTGGGCAGAGGGTAAAGGAGCAACAAGTCAGGTTTACCAGCTGAACATTTACACTCTAGGAAATCTAATAGCAAAGGATGGAAAGAACCTGCGTGGTGTTTCAGACTGCAATTTGTGCTTAAAAACCTATTTGTTTAAAAATCCTAAGCAGATGATTTTTTTTTTTTTTGTAAAGCAAATAAGAGACACTGGAGCTAGTAGCAAACACATTTCTCCAGAGAAGAATACGTTATAACAGAAATCAGGACAATGCCAAAACCAAGACATGTTCAATAAACTGGGGTGGCTAAAAACTAACAGAGTAGCGAGGTCAGCCGGAAAGCATCCAAGAGAGCAGAGCAAAGGGCATATGAGAGGAGACGTTTTAACAGTGTCCTATGAAGCCTCTCTGCAGGCTGTAGAGGTGTTTATACACAAGAGAGACACTGAACTCCAACAGGTGAAAAAGGCTGTCAGCAAAGAGTGGGTAGGAGCTTTCAAGTAACCTTTAAAAGTGGAAACAAAACACAATAGTTTTCTGTTTACACAACAGAGTGCTTCTGATACTGAAGCACAGGGCAACATCTATTTATAATCCAAATAAATCTTATGTTCTGGTATTTGGAACTGTCAACATTCAGCATATTGGGAAGCAGCAGCCACAAGGCTGCATTAAGAAATGCCGATTAAATCTGCATTGTTTTGCTCCGTGTATTTTCCCTTTTAGTCACAAGACAATTATGACTTGTGCAAAAGAAACAAATTTCTTTTTTAAAGTTAGCTCATGTGGTGTTCATAAATGTCTTGACAGGTGATACCTAGGCAGTGCTTTTAATGCCTGCAAGCTAAGCTCTTGCCTGATTCTTTTTTCCACAAAACTTAAAAATTTCCATGTGTCCGACAACACCTGTGATAGGTGACATGCAGATGAGAGCTCCATAGATCTCATGGAAGCATATATAACCTGGGCTATCCAGCTTCTTGGGCCTGGTATATTCTCTGGCCGTGTCCTGGCCCAAGTTTTGCCTCTTGTGCTCTTTCTTTTGGAGAGGAAAGAGCTGTGGTGAATGCCACAGCCTGCCAGTCTGGATATCAAGGCACTAAGA
>NW_009227750.1:0-4509 GCF_000690835.1 Fulmarus glacialis | reverse complement strand
CAGGAATGATGACGACCATGGAGTCCATCTCTCCTAAAGTTTAGAAATGTTCAAAAAATTACATGACTGTCAAGTGCAGACATACTGTAACAGCAAAAGGGGTTTTAGTGAGACTGGTGGGGTCTGTACCTCTGACAGTCACATGCAGGAAGGAATTTTCCAGTCCTGGTTCTTTGCTCTCAGGCTGAGAGTTTGCAGAGATGCCAGTTAAGCAAACAATTAAATTTTCATACTAAATTGAGACTATTTTTGTGGAATCATCCAAAGATACAGGCTTCTCTGGTGTTGTTGTTTTTATTTTTCCTAAACCGTTTTTCTTTTCACTTCAGAGTAGACTTTTACTCTGTCAATCCAACTTATTTCTAACTGCTGTGCTCACAGTCCAACTATGGACAACATGCGACTCACCTAAAACAAGTTATTATCTATTGTCGGCCACTAGGAAACAGCTCCCCAAAGTATGCTGTTAGTACTAGGTATGGTATGGAGGATTTATCTTTGAAGCCCTGGCATACTTTAAATAATGGGGGATGAACTAAACGGCCTCTCAGGATCTTTTCCAGCCTCATTTACTATGGTTCTGTGCATTCGTACCAGATTCGCTTGTTAGAGTGTTTAAGCTTTTGAATTTTTCTGACATGAAGTTTGGGACTGACCTTTACGTCCTCTAAACCTTCTTGGAAAGATGCGGATCAGGAGAGAGCGCAGCAGCAGCTGAGTATTCCCCCTTGACAGCTTCCCTCCGACCTGTTCCTCAGTCAGGGGAATTGCAGCATCCCTCTGTACTCAATGCCTTTTTTGCCTGTTGGGGAGAGAAGGACAGCATCAGCGGTTGGCCTAATGATGAGGTATTTGGTCTTAAAATTCCCCCACTACCATTAATTATTCTACTGTCTGCAACAATGGGATCAGGTCACTCATTAGCTAATGCAACTTGAACTTTCAATATCTTTGAAAGCCGTGTCCATTCAGGCACAAGCTTATCTTCTCTATAAGCCTACCTACCACCTACACAGACCCTGTTGTCACAATGTATATTGATTTTTTGATATAGAAGTACTAAGAAGAATTAGCAAAATGTTCCTATTCAGAACTTGGCACTGCACCATTTCAGACTTTGCTGCTGATTAATATTGTGTGCTTCTTTGTAGGGAGTAATTACATTGAAATAGTTGAAGCGTTACCAAATGTAGGGGAACCCATGGCTATTAACCTTTCATCATATGGTGAATCCAATTAGGTACTCGGAGAACACTGTATTATAATGTTCTGCAAGTAGCAGCTAGTGGCTAGTGATTTTTTGAAAGTGTTTTGATTTTTTTAAAATGATGTGTTTCCTCAGTGGATCATCATTCTTTCACTGGGGACCGCTCAGCCACGTGGAGAAGAGGAATGCTTAGACCTGCATCTGCAAGCCTTTGTGGCTAGTCCATTGCTGTGACAAGAACAGCTGCATTAAGACATAGTGTGATACCTGACAAATATACAGGGTCACTGTTCTCAGTTAATTTCTGTTCTTGCCCTCTTTAATCAAGCAAGATTTGTACTGGTTTCATTGGGGAATGCTTGCTGAATAGATCGGGGTTCTGTTGTGAAATAATGAACCAGCTTCTTTGAAACAAAGCAATTTAATTTAGGAATATTTTAACATAAAGCGTGTTGAGTATATATATGGAAGAGACTATAAGACCATTGCATCTACTTTTTTCCAATCTATTATTAAAGATCTGATATTTTTTAAAAATGACTGCCTACAAATTAACTGGCTTTTGTAAGACTCCCAAATCGCATTAAAAGCCCAGTTCCTTTCTATTTATACCTCTGCTTTTGCATGAGTTATTTACTTTCCCAGATATACTTATTTGGAGCCACAATCATTTCTTACTTTCAAAGCATTACATGATGGGAAAAATCAGTTAGAGAAATTAAAGAAATAAATAGTTGTGAAGGGATACATACCTGGTGAGGTAGGTAGTTATTTCATGGCTGTAACACTCTCCAGGGATGCTACTTCCATAGTTGTTCCACTAAACGAGTAGATTTCAGATAGAACCAGTCCCCTCTGAAAACTGCTAATATAAGAAGCCATTTCTCATTATGAGAGGTCAGACTACTATTGCTCTCTGAATACCAGCTCTGAAATGAAATTATCCAAATAAATAAACACCAGACTGAGTTCTTCTCATGCCATTGACTGGAAATCTCTCAGAGAAGGCAGGGCCTGGAGGAAGCGGTTTGCTGCATTTTGTCCTTCTGCATTTTATGGACGCAGATATAAAACTGTGCAATATTAGCTTTATGACTGATTAATAGGGAATAAAAAATACACTGGAAAAGGTCATCCTTTGTGCTGTAAGGAATGAATGGGCATCCTAAATGACTGTACTAAGACAATGTCTAATTTAGATATACTGTAGTGATAGATGCAGTGACAGACCGAACAGGAAAGTAGTTCCTGGCTTGATGCAGGTAAGTCACTGGCAGCAGCACAGTTTTGCCTGTACAACAACGTTTAATGCTGAATCTATCCATTGTTTAATGTTCAAAGAGCTGACACTTTTTTTGATTCTTCCTCTGTGTAAAGCATATACACAAATATATATATACACATACGCATTTACCATATTCATATGTAAAGCAGATGCAACTAACTGTCAGGAAGCCACAGAGGCCAAATCTAGTGTGATATCCACATGGAAAAAGATATTCAAGGTTTACAGTGCTGAAATGCAGAACGTCCTGTTTTATTCTGCCCTGGCAATGCAGCCCAAGGAAACAAAAAAAAGGTGCCAGAAGCACAAAGTATCTTGAATTACTCTAGACCCAAAACCAGTTCAAAGTTTCTAAGAAATTCCTGGTTACCTGCAATATTACTATCACATAGCTACACCAGAAATGGGCAATATTATTAAAAGCATAAATACGAATTCAAATCTTGATTTTTGTATTTAAATTTGTCACCGTTTCAATTTATTCAGCTTAGATAGCAAAGAGAATTGCAGAGCTGGAGTGCAAGGTCTTAATGTGTTTAACACTTGTCTAAGAAACAAGCAGACAGGAGAGTGTTAGTAAATGTTTATGCATTTCAGAAATGCCTTCTGCATCACATACTATGTACTCAGACTATGAATGTACATAGCAACAGAGCTGATTAAAAACAACCCATTTAATTACTGTGATGTATGGAAGCACACACTCTAAATGCAATTTGTTTGTGTATTTTACATGTAAACGATCTTAGGAGGAACATGGTTAGAATGGTTAGAACAAAGAGTTAAAGATAAGAATGAAATCCTGCTGCCCTTGGAGTCAATGAATTATTTGCTCTTGCCAGCTCTGAGTCTTATTTCAGGACAAGAAATTAAGCAAAGCTGATCAGCTGAGAGGAATGGGAGATGATAGTCCCCTCAGCAGCACTTAGGTCTATGAGGGAGAGTCTATGAGATTCTTGCACCCCTAAGTGACCCACTGGTTTCAAAGTCTCCACTCATGTAAATCCAGTTGTAGATTTAGTACCAAACTATTTAAATATTTTCAAATAATTGTTCTGAGTGATTTAACTTTTAAATAGAACAATACATATTTTCTTCCATCCTCATTATTTGCATTAATTGATTTTAACCATTAACATAAAATCTCGGCTATCCTATGATGAAAAAATCCACAGTACGTTGTAAAAAATACCGTCTCAGTGCACAAATAGTGATAAAAATACTTCATTTGCACTAATTTACTTCCGATGGAAGGATATTTCATTGTAATCCCTGATATCCATTCTTCTGAAACTATTGTTCATACCACATTTATACTGGTGTTCTTGGTGTGTTCACTCAGGAAATTAAAGTAAAACTTTAAAAAAGTATAATTTCTTAGAAATATTGCTTTTATATATCAGATCTGGATAGAAAGAAATTAAGTTCCTCATGCCAAAATGCCAAAAGAGAAAATCCAACTCAACAGCTGGGCAAGAGGGTTAATAGGTCAAGAGTATTTGAAAGTTTATCAGCGGAGGTGGTGTTGCTTTTGGAAAGTGCATTTTATCAATACCAGACAGCTGAAGCTGTGGCGTGTCCCTAAGAGTAGCTGACTCGCTTCCAAAGTGTCTGGAAATGTCAGCGCACATCTTCTGGTTATCACTTTCTTTTCAGCATTTGGGTTCTCATGCAGATAACTGGGCTGTTACAGAAATGAAGACAACCCGGTTCAGCTCGGGAGAGACAAGTCCTCCCGTCGACATGTCCTTGATCTCCCAATCCTGCGGAAAAGCGCCCAGGAGCCGTCCCCCGGTAAACTATTAATCTCCATTATCAGGCACTTCCACCCTGGCTGGAACTCGTCCTGATTGCGCTGAAATTCACGTCTGTGCAAAAAGCTGACATGGGGCCAATATGCCCCCGAGATAGTACAGACCTCCCCAAACAGGGGGTCCTAAACTCCGCGCTGAGGGGTTGCCCCTGTCTCTCCCTCTCCCCAGCCTTCCCAGTCTTTTGTTTTCCTTCTTGTCCCTCC
>NW_009227749.1:3833-4054 GCF_000690835.1 Fulmarus glacialis | reverse complement strand
AGGGGGTTCTCCTCGTAGGTCGCCGTGGTGAGCAGCCGTGGGTTACTCCCGCGGCGCCCGGCGAAGCCGCCGTCTGCTCCTGGAGTCACCGCGGCTCAGATGGCAAAGTGCTCTCCCTTCTGATGGTTTCCAGTGCTCTCCCAGTGTCAAACTGGGAGCGCCGCTAAGACCGTCACCTCGGTAGGTGCTGAGGGCCGGACACCCGGTGAACACGCATTGGC
>NW_009227749.1:0-3216 GCF_000690835.1 Fulmarus glacialis | reverse complement strand
GTGGCTGGTGTTGGAGATGAGTTGTGTGGAGAAAAGCAAATGTAAAAAGAAAATCAGGAAGTTGGTCGTCTGTTTGAGGAGCTTTCTGCAATAGGCGACTCTTCCAAAAAGTTAAAATTAAAATACTGTGTAGTTTTAGATTACTGTTTTTGTTTTGCCTATGTTTTCATTAAACTGTGGAGCATTGAAGCCAGGGTAAAATGCTAATGGTACATGCATGACTCTGGGAAGCCCTTTTCTTCAGACCAGCTAGGCAGAAGTTTAAGGGCCAAATACTTGCTTGAAGCTGGCTTGCTTCTGCCCTTGCTCTGATGGGAAGAATATTACCAAGGTGCTTGAATATGTGATCTTTTTAGAGAGCCAAAAGAGAAAGAGGCAGCATATGTTCCACAATGTCAAATCGGAAAGCTTATCCTGTAGTGACAATGGATAATACTTTAGTCTTGCATGATTTGCCCCTTAAAAAAAAAAAAAAAAAGTATGGTCTTATCCTACACTTACGAGTCTTGAGTGTGAACTGGGGCTTCACTGTGCTGGGTGCAAACACAGCATTTGCAAACATAAAATAGTGGCAGCATTTCACAAGTGAAATAAGAAGCTGTGTTGGAGATCTCAGAAGAATACTATGGAGTTTGGAGAGTGGGATAAGGGATAGGAAGAAGAGAGTAAATGCCTTTTATTTTGAATCTTTTTTTTCCTTTCCTGTTTTTGGAATTAACTTATTCTAAACCACACCCAAATAATGCTTCAGAGCTGAGGTTAGAGAGTAGGGTACTGTTAAGAGAAAATAAGTGGGTGTGGGTTGGCGAAAGACGAGCCAAGTGCTTCTAGAATAATTCAGAATGTTTTATTACAGCCTAAGTCACCCAATGGCTTCAAACATGTGCTGTTTCACTTAGTTACAGCTTTAAGATGACAAAGCCATCCTGATTTTTGACCCAAGGTTTATAGCACTTGGGATGCTGTCTGCCAGCCAGAATGTCTAATAGCAACAGTGTTTATACTCTCTGTTTTCAGGCAGGCGCTAGTCAAGCATTTTTAATCTGAAATATCTTTATCTCTATATCTATATATAGATATATAAATACATTTTTAAAACAAATGTTGACTCACCAGGGTGTAAATTGCCATTTGAAAAAAATACTTTAACTATAATACAGAAATGGGTGTTGTAACATGATTTTGGAAGTTCACTCACAACTATGGTTGTGACTTCAAGTTAATTAAATGATTCATGGCCCTTTTCATAGAATAAGAGTATTTGCCTTAATAGTAGCATGTCAAATTGCATTTGATTATTTTGTTACCTCAACTGAGCATAACATTTATCTCCTGTCTTACTGTAAGCAGTGACTAGAGCTACTAGGAGCTAATGTTTTGGTTGAGGCTTATTTTGTTAAATCCCCTGAAATGAAAGATATAGCTTTTCATGTCAGCTTAAGCATGGGGAACCTCTGGGATCTTTTTTGGTGAAGGAGGTGCTAGACTTTATTTGAAACTTGGAATTAAACTCAGTGAAATTGCTGTTCTGTCTCTCTTAAAAATTAAGACTTGGATATCTGCATCTGATAAAGTTTAATGGTTTCAGATTGCCATCTGTTGTTGGGCATCTGTATAAGTTTCTTATTGTATCTGCCCGTCAACTGTGCAGCAGTCTAAGGCGTTGCTTTTACAAAAGAAATGTTATCTCCCTTTCTATGAGTTGGCCAGAGTTTTCAAAATGGAGCACTATCTTTCTAATAGATCTGGAGTCCCTATGCCTACCTGCCTTGTTGAGATGGTTTCCTCCCATGGTGGAGCACGTAATGTATCTGTCCTCAGAGCTGAAGGTGTTGAGATAAGCTTCGTCAATTCCTTCTACAGTTACATGTAGAAAGTAACCAAACAAAACATATTCTCTTTAAACTCACCCTTCCAAGCACGGATTTAAGATGAAAGCTCCCTTTTTTCCCACTGTTAAGGAAAGCTGGATTATAAAGATAGTATATGGGAAGGAGAGGAAGGAAAACATGCTAATGTTTTATGCTTCCAGGAAGGTAGCATTTAGCCTCCTAATGTTGCTCTTCCAAGTTTTCTAAACAAGAAATACAAACATCCTTAATACTGATGTTGGTGTTGATCCTAAAGTTATTTAAAGTTAGTATGTTATGGCTCCCTGTAAGTGGTCTTAACTTCTCAGGATACTTGTCAAACAAATATAACGAGAAATATACCCTTAAAAACGGAAGTGATTTACACACACTAGGTACATGTATGTGTGTAGAGAATAAGCAGAATATTTTTGGTTTCCTGACTTGCTAGAAGGTTAATAAGCATAGCAATGTGTATGTAACTGTTGTTTGGAAAGTATGGCAGTCACTTAAAGTTTACTTATTTGAGTTGAAATTGAGTAATGGGGTAACTTTGAAGTGGTGAAGCAAAAGAAATTAAAGCAATGTCAAATTAAAACGATGTCAGTTCTGCTTCTGGGGCAGAAGCTGGCCCTAATAGTGGGAGGAGAAGACAAGGCTCCTAGAATAATAATAATAATGATAATATCCTCCTCCAACTCCAAAGTTCATTTTCAAAAGCAATAATAAATGTGTTAACGGAGTTAGCAAAAAATTATATATAGAGAGTCTGGGGTTCTCTGAGCAAGATGCTGAAATGCATCTTCTCCCCTACTTGAACTGTACAGAGAAAAGTGTGCTTCAGCTAAAAACTATGGGTCACCAAGACAAATTAGGGACAGCATTTTCAATAGCATCATATTGTTAAGGATTAGCTGGTTAGTGTGAATTAGTTTGATAGTTTCCATCATCTATTTATCTGTATCTATTTATTTCCATCATCTATTTATCTATATCTGTTTATCTGTATTTAGAAATTGCTAATGGATTTCTATGTATTTATTTAAATAAAACTACACGGCTGGTGTAACTTTTTTTTTTTCCTCTCCCCTGTTCCCAGAGTTGGTTCCTTCAATTATGAGTAACATGCTGAATCCGGATGCTATTTTTTCAAACAATGAAATGAGCCTGTCAGACATTGAAATTTATGGTTTTGATTATGACTACACGTTGGTCTTTTATTCTAAACATCTACACACGCTGATCTTCAATGCTGCTCGAGATCTTCTTATTAATGAACATCGGGTAAGTAAAATTAATGCAATAACAATAAACTTATGAACAAAGAGTATAATAAATAATTTATAGAATCATAGAATCATTAAGG
>NW_009227748.1:0-48450 GCF_000690835.1 Fulmarus glacialis | reverse complement strand
GCTGGAAGGCGCGGGGCTGGCCGCGGTCCCCGGCGTGGCACCCCTCCGGTACCGCCTCCTGGAAGCGATCCCCGTGCACAGCCGCGCAGCTTCTAGTATCTTTTCTTTCCCTCTGCAGTGTGATTAAAAACAACGAACCAGTCAGGTAGATGAATGACAAATACAGAAGTGCGTTACCCGCTCAGAGCGCAGGCCCTGCTCTACCCGTGTGGGGGCCCGGGGCGGTGGGCAGCCCGCTGGGGCCGGGCTCGCCACCGCATGGCCGGGGCTGAAAGGAAAGTCCAGCTAAATGCGCCTGATTCACACGCACGAGGGATTCTGCTTCTTCAGGTAGTATTAAAAAATTAATACTCTAGAAAGGAAATGAAATTGCTTCTTTTAATATGAAACTTGTAACTGTTCCTATTTTTCGTCGGTGTTTTGTAACTGTGAGCCTGAGCAACTAACAGCCTTTGTGCAACTATTAGTGGGCAACTGCAGTGCAGCTAGGATGACTGAAAATTTCTGAAGGCAGTACAGTAAAGATGAAAGTGATTCTTAGAACTAACATATGTGCTTTATTTTTTAAAGATGGAACAGAGAGGAGGCACAATTACCCCAGATTTAGAAGATCTGAGTTCAAGCCCTGACCTACTGAAGCTTCCCATACCTCAGCTTCTCCTCCCCCTGTCTTAAAATGAGGGCAATAGCTGTTGCCTACCTTGCGGATAATTGCAAGGATAAATACCTCAGAGGCCGAGAGTTGGTTGATACAACAGAAAAAATACCTAATATTGTCAACACAGTGTACCCCAAATCAGGCTTCCAGTTTTCTTATACTCAGCAGAAGATAACTATGATTAATAACAGAACAGGATGTGAAAGGAGACCAAAAGGGAATGAGTGGATTTCAACAGAAACAGTATGGTTCACCGAGGCAACACCTGTAAAGATTTCCTTTTTTGGGTGGGGTGTCATCCAGCATCCCCTTAATAAACACAAATACATTGCAGGGGAAAAAAAAAAGCAACAGTTGAATCCTACAAGCAGTACTAGACAGTTTAGACAGTTTTAGAAAATGCTCAGAGATAGCATCATTCCCTGTACAAAACAATGCAGCCTTCTGAGTTCGTTAAAGAAGAGTAAGCAGTTCCTGAACTGTGTCCTCCAGTTTGGCCACCATCCACCTATATTATCTCGTACTAAAATACCCTTTTGGTCACTTAGATCACTTATGGAGGGCTGCAGAAGCCTCCGTTTCCTCTACAAAACCGAATAGGCTCAGTTAAAAAAAAAAAACAAAACTATAGCAATTTCTGAAGGCCCCTGACAACTCAAGTTCTTCTCATTTTAGAATGTAAAATACACAAAGATCCCAGTTCCAAAAAGCTAATGATTTAAAATAGTTAATACAAGAGGGCAAAAAAAAGCGTAAGAACAGTTACACAGATCAGAGCAAAGGTCCATCCAGTCCAATATCTGGGTTCTGACAGCGGCCAGAAGCAGCAGCCTAGCAAAGAGTGCAAGCAACAGGACAGCAGATACGATACTTCTCACAGGTGCTTGCAAGGAGTCCTTCTATTTGTTGCTCAGAATTTCCCAAACTAAGCATGGTATCTCCACACTTAAACTAAAGGATGGGGAAGAAAAAAACAATGGTAAACATTAGAAAAGGTTGAGCAATTTTATATAATCTCTATTTAAAAAAAAAGTGAGTGAAAACAAATGTTCTTATCTAATATCCATGCAAGAAGCTGACAGGCCCTCAAAATAAGGTTTCAGTGGATAGTTGCACGGACGGGTTGCAGAGAGCCCTTCTAGAAGCATGCAGTGCTAGCACTGCCAGCTCTCTCAGAAAGAGAAGGCAGTCTTCCAGACTGAAAGCACTGGACATACAAGGTTGCCGAGTTACACTTCTTCTGGCTTCTTCAAGCTGTTTTCCTCTCTCAGTGACACCTAACGCTATTTCTTGGCTAGCCTTGTTTCAAAGAGCTAGTAAAAATACCACTTCTCTGTCACAGGCTTTCCAAAAGACTGGAGTTCCAGAATGAGTGACGGAATTAAACAGCTTGCGGTCAAGTAAGAAAGACACTTTTAACAGGATATTCAGAAAATAAACTTTATCCCTTGTCTTTCTCAGATGAAATAAATTCAAGTTACAATTAAAGCTACAAAGGGCCAAAAATTCTGATAAGGATTACATTTTTTTGGTGCTAGATTACCAGTCTTGGAGCACTTCTGGCTCACCTGGAACAAATGATGATAGCAGTCATAGTTTCTAGGAGTTAGGAATAAAAAAAGTCTTCTACAGACCGGAGAAACCATACCACAGAAATAAGAGAATCTAAAGGATTTAGGAAAAATGGACAAACAGTTGACTGTAAATTCCCTGAGTGCCTTTGTTTCTGGTGCCTGCGTTTTTAAAAGGACACAGGAATATTGGAGACAGTGCAGAGTCATAAAAATTAT
Organism: Fulmarus glacialis; assembly: GCF_000690835.1. NCBI lineage: Eukaryota > Metazoa > Chordata > Aves > Procellariiformes > Procellariidae > Fulmarus > Fulmarus glacialis. The sequence goes on along the minus strand of NW_009227748.1, from coordinate 46,002 downwards.
TTGAGAACTGGAATAGCTGCCTCAGAATGAGAGACTTACAGAGCTCAATCTGTTTAGTTTATTAAAAAGATCAAGAGATGGCTTGATTACGATGTATAAGTACCTTCAAAGGGAGAAAATACCAGGTCCTAAAGGGCTCTTTAATCTAGCTGAGAAAGGCATAACAAGAACCAATTGCTGGAAGCTGAAGCCAGACCAGTTTAAATTAGAAATAAGGCACAGTTTTATAGTGAGAATGATTAGACATTTAAAAACCCTACCCTATCAAAGGAAGGAGGATTCTTCATCTTTTAATATCTTCAAATCAAGACAGGATGCCTTTCAGTAAAGTAAGCTTGAGTTTAAAAAAAAGGCTCAATACAAGGGTAATTGAGTGATATTTAATGACTTACAGGTAAGGAAAGCTCTAACGTCTTAATTTGGCTTGAAATCTGGCAGCACATAGCTTTGGCAACATGTACATCCCATTTGCACTGTGTAAGAAAAACTGCCTAGATCTGGCTATGTTTTTAGCCTCAGAGAAATAGCAGATTGGAGATGCCAATCAGAGACTCAATAGTTTAAAAACTGATACCACTTTTCCTTAGTTAGTACATTCCATCTCCTGAGAAGGCCTCATGCTGACCAGAGCCATGGCAATGTCACTATAAACAAGTCTGCTAAAGCTAAGGGCCATGAGTATGAAGCATACTTTTACATACTGATAGATTAACGTTTGGAATGATCAGACTGTGGCTGTAGTTACCAGCTACAGCTGAAGACACAATGCCAGCCCTTGGATGGAACCTGCTGCATTTTATCTCCTTTGCTGGGGATGGATGTTCCAGGACTTGTGATTGCCTGACCATTCAAACTAGGCTTAGATACTCCATGCGAAACCAGATAAATATAGGAAACTAGGCTGCCAGCAAGCACAGCAGCACATCCATTGCTAGGAACCAGCTGAGAGATACGAGGAAGACAAGGCAGGATTTATTGTATTATTTAACTACACAGCAGTTACAGATTTAAATAAGGCTAAAATACACCCTAGTGTACATGAGGAAGAGTTCTTGCACTTACGTGACGACACAGGAAGTACAGAACTTCCCAGCAGCATTGCCTAGGGTTTTTTCATTACTTTGTATCTTTACATCATATCCCCTCTTAAAAGGTTAATATCAGTCTTTAGGATTCTCTTTGTGGAAGAACTTCTTTGTGCCATGGCCACCATCCTCAGCTTTCTCTGAACATCTAGATCAGCGGTCTCCAAACTTTTTTGATCATGCACTCCATCAGTAAAAAAATTTTGAGCATGCACCCCAATATATGTGTATTTATTTATAAATTATATACATGTACTACTGTATTATATACTTTATAAAACATACACAAAAATAGAAATTAAAAAAGGACGAGAGAAGCATGAAATAAACACTATTTTAATTTTTAAAAATTTATTTATTAACTGTACAAAAAGTATTTTCTTCCTGTACCCCAGTGGATTGTATTGTGCACCCCACCTTGGAGACCACTGATCTAGATCCACAAGGGACCTTTCAAGGACAACCATTCTTCTAAATTCTCCTAAAAAGTTATGTGCAGTTGTCTCAGATTCCCCTGAAGGGAAAGCGGCAAATTGCTCAAGGCTGAGCATACAGCCTTGGTAATGTGATAAAGTGAACTGACAACATTGCTTCATGAAGAGCTAAAATGGGGCAAAACCTGACTAACCACTACCATACAGAAGGCTTCCAGGAGTTGAACAGTGCAGCCATGTTCTCAGGTAAGAATCTAAATAAAACCTGCTGTTATGACAATAGTACTGACCCAGGAGCCTGTGGATGAAGCCATTGTGGAGAGAGGCTCAATAAATACTCAGAAGTTCTTTTGTGCTGAGCATGATATAAGATATGGAGCAGTGCCAAAGAAACACTTGGTGCTAGATGCCAAACCATCAGTCTGCTTCAGCTCTGGCAGCAACTGACTCCTGAAAGCAAGCTGCTGAAGGTGAAAAAGAATGGGACCACTTCCAAGTCTACCACTTAGGCTTATCACCAGACAACCAGAGCCAGAGTTTTCTGAAGCAGTGCCAGGCAACCAGACTCAACACTCTTTAAGGTTCTGAAGTGAGGCCTCCATGCAAGTACCTGGGAGCCAGAAAGTAGAGTGAGATCAAGATCTTCTGCCCCAGTTTCTCTGCAAATTGGTTCCACAGACACTAGAAGGAGCATATGACCATAGTATTATTTATGAAGACTCATTGCTACAAGATTCAGATGGAACTTCAGTTGAGAGAGAAGCCCATGCTTAGCCTGACCAAGGCACACTCGCTCAGTGACCGTACACATGAATTCTTACACCAAGACAAAACCCATCTATCAATGAAGTTGAGGGAAAACTTTGAAATACATCTTAGTTGTGCCATGGTTTTACCATAGTCTGAAATGTTTGTTAGGCATATGACAATTTCCTTTTCAGGGCTGAACTGTTCTACATTTTCTAATCCAATTTCAGTTGACTCAGTCAATGGACTTTCCATCATTTCCTTCATACTCCTACCATGATGGGTCTCAAATCTTGCTAATGGAGGATATTACCTGATACCCGAGATACATATTCTTTCTTGTATTATGATCACAATACATTTCATTTGCATTCCTTAGGCCCTGTCCAAAGCAATTCTTCTCTATGGTTTCTGTTTATGCTCTTCATATGCTTGTGGACAAGTACAACACTCTTCATTTATTTTGCCAAGTTAAACGTACCTAATTCTTTTAATATTTCTTCATAAATCATTCCTTCCAGCTCTTAAACGCAGCTTTACTCAGAAAAATTACTTTAGAAATGGTGCTGCTGGGATCCACATTTACTAATCTCACAGCAACTGTTCCATCATTTTTCTGACTGCCAGTGCTTTGCACTAATTCCACAATTTTTTTTTTTTTGTCTGTGCACTCTACATGGTAGCATGGGGAAGATCTTGAGTTTGTAGTGTCAACCTTACACATTTTCATTCTTCACATTATTCAGATCCTTCTGAATTTACTTTTGCTATCTTGCATGCAAAAATTAATACAAAAAATCATTGAGAAATTTACATACAATTTAACAGAATTCTGTGACACTGTCACTATTTCTCTCTTCTCTGATTTGTGCATGTCAAACAATATAATCCTTGATTAGAAGCTATTGGTAAGAACCTTTTATTTATTTTTGGTGTGGCACTTACTATATATTAAGGTGTTTAAAAAAATTCTTCCTGTAAGTGCAAAACTCGTTCTTTAATGTAATGCAAGTAACCTGATAGTTTCAGTGGGTTTTACATTATTGTGACTGAGTAGACTTTAATTCTGTTGAAGACGCACTAACACAATAAATCCAACACGGTTGGTCCAAACTTACAGGAAAAACATACCTTAAACAAGAAGTTATTTTACTTCTTGAAGTACCTAGAGTCATCAACATTTACTAAAAAGAGCAAACATCCAGGCAGTTCCATCTCAGAAGAAAAGGTACTTCAGCAGAGTTGCACAGATGACAGACACGCGTCCAAGTGTATCAGCTTTCTACTTTGAGGAGCCCATCATTTTGTGGTGTTCTCAGCTAATTTGTGGAACAAGATTCCTTGTGAGGTGTTCTCCAAGAGGCAGCGCAGAATTCACAGCCTTTGAGGTACAAAGTGGCTTGGTACCATACGTCTAATCCCTCTCTCCGTCTCTCCGAGTTAGTTTCTGTGCCAGTGGAGTCCCCTGCCATTGTCAGTGACACACCTGATGCTGATCTAGGGAAGGTGGGTGCTAAAGGACAGTTCCTGCCGAGATGCTGGATGTCCACCAGTCCTTTCACTGCTCCTGCCTCTGGTGCTGGCGGAAAAGAGACTCGACCATAGTAGAAAAGCCTATCTGTGTCCATCTCCTCGCTTCTCAAGCACTTAAAATATCTTTGAAGATTTGGAGGTTTGAGTTTGGGATTCTTTTTAGTGAATATGCCTCACAGATAATGAGACAAAATAATTATCTCTGACAGTATTTTACTACGTACTGAGTAATATTAACTTGAATCCCTTTCCTGAGGGGCGGAAAAGGAAACATAGTGCCTTGTATGGCTTCTGCAATCCCTTTCTATCTCAGCAGTTTATTATCCTCCAAATTAATTCTCAATGTTTTGCAAAAAACTATAATTAATTTCTTTAACATAAAGGACACATATTATACATAGAACTGGTTTTCTATTTATAGTCATCTTTTCCAAGTATTCTACTACCATCCCACATTTTGAAATGTCTTCATTACTTATGAATAGGCTATCTGCTGCTGTGTTTTTTTTTTCCCTTTGTAAAGGCCCATTTATGAAATCAGTTCAGTAGCTCATCCATTTTAGATTACTGGTTGACTCTCCTTTTAGTAATGATTTCTTTACTCCCCCCCAATATACACTGTAAGCCATTTCTTATTTCTTTTTAGTTCTCTGCAGAATTTACTCAGCCTTTTTTATTACTGTCCCTCTCTCTACATTGTAAATAATCCTGAATATTTTAATTTTTGCCCTATTTCCTTTCATCATTTAAAGTAAAGGCGCCTTTGTACCATCAAATCTTTGAGCTACATCAATCACTCCTTGTGTCTTGTATCGTCCTTTATCAGATGAATTAGTTGTGTTGTGCTTATGATCTATTTAAATCCTCGCCTGTTTTTCTCTCTACTTGTGTTTATTTTCTTTTAAAATATTTCTTGCACCTCTTTCTATTTCACTAGTTGCTTAGTTCCTTGAAATTTATCAGAATTTTTAATAGTCTGATATTTCCTGTTATGTGCAACTTCCCCACATACACTCAGTACAGTGAATTCAGGAATTTATCGTGTTCAAAGCTAATACACAGCTGCTTTTCCTCTGGTCAGACTCCACATGGCTCAGACACAGAGATGCAGATCTGGCATGCAAGTTTTCTCTCTTTTCACCCCCCCTTCGCAAATATCCCACCAAAGGAGATTAGTGCTAATGTTCTACTTCCATTTTATTATTCTGAGCAATTACTCGAAAGATCCTACTGACAGAGATTTGGAAGAGCAAGAAAAACAAGAAATCAACTTTAATTACCAAGGACAAAATGAATACCAACACTTTACCTTAAACTTAGAATAAAAGTTGTTGTATCATATTCCACCTCAAATTCCTCATCCGACATTTAAGTTTTCACTAAATTCTAAGGAAATCAGGGCTGAGAAGGGTCTGCCCTGCTTAAGATCATTTCAAACATGGTTTGTCTGTTTCCATGCAGTGAAATGTGTGCAGTGTGCTTTCAGGGATTCTTCAAGAACGTGCTTATCATGTTTTATCAACACAGAGTACTTATCAAGTGTTGATGCAAAAAGCCCAAAGGAACATGTGTAAACTGACTTCTTCAGAAGTAGTCATGAGAAAGACCTGAGGGAGTTTAATATAGACACCAGAAGTAAAATTTGGTTATTAGAAACACTCTTCCAATGCTGAATGTATCCAACTGACTAACAAAAACCCCACAGGCACTTGGAAGGGAACAAAAGAACACAAAAGAAATGCAATACAGACTATAAAGACGACTCTATCAGAAGATTCAGCAAGTCAGATAACGAAGTGTCAGACGAATTGGATATATTCATTTCAGTTTTGTCAGACATACTGGTACCTCAGTATGTCGGGGTGGTAAGAGCAGGTGAGAGAAGAGAATTTTTGAGATAAACTTATTTGACTGAAGTGCCACACTCCCTCAAACTCATGAACTTGTGGTGGCATTTTTATTAACAAATGAATTGGATATTTTCGGTCACACACAGACCTACAGTGTTTATTAACTGATTAAAAACAAAACAAAAAACTTTTGCAAATTTAAATAAATTACAAAACTTAAAAGAAAAAAAAAAGGTTGAAGTAATTTAAGATGCAAAGTAACCAGCTACCATTCTACTCACTGCTGATTACTGCCTAGTGATCGTTTGTAGACTTCCATAGGCTTCTGACTAGTACTGCTAAAGTATATGAAGACACAAAAAGCTAGTTAAGGGTTCCTCAGGAATAAATTTTGACTAAGTTTTTCTAAGATTAAAAAAAAAAAAGAAACAAAGAAAAAAGAAAAATATACAAGCTGAAGCTGAGAAGATGATTTATGTAAGAAAAGAGAATAGGATCCTCCAAGAAGTGGGCTATATTTTTTCCCCACAGTAAAATTTGTGCATTGAAAGCAATGCTATAATGAAAAAGCATCAAAGTTGCAGTTTATTATGGCTCAATGATCTCCAGAGTAAATCTGCTTAGTCTGCAAACCAAAGGAGGATTTTCCCACCTTCTAGCTATGAAAATCTGAAACTAATTCTGTGTTCTCTGGCCACTCATAATACAGGCTCCACAATCAAAACATAATTAACAACATTGCTGCTGCTGCTAATGAATAAGCTAGAAAAGAATCTACCTCACCCCTATCTAACATTAATTTTCCAAGGAGAAAGGGAGAGAGAAAGATAAGAATGACAAAGTAATATTTTTAGGTCAAAGCAAACAATTGCAATACCATTCAATAAGGTAGTCACTTTCTAAGTATGATTAGCAATGATTAGAAAAAGAACCTCACCAAGAAAAAAAAATAAAGGTCCATCTACCTTTCAGACTTTCCTGGTTTTAAACTTGACAAATAGATATCCATTCTCGCTTATTATTATCTCAATCTTGTTCCTTAAGCCAAATGTTATGCTTGTGGCAATGAGTGCAGCTTCCACAGCAGTAGTAGCAGAGAATATATTTCAAAACCAGGGTCAACGCAAAGGGAGTTGATGATGCTGTTACCAACATCTGCAAGCTGGCTACAGATACTTTCACAGCTGGATCTATGAACAAATCAGCACAGGCAGACCAACAAGTAGAAACGGCTTAGAAAATATTTCCTACTCATGCTCAGACTTTAAGTAATAGCAACTACAGGAAATTATAAAACATTTCCCCATTTTTTCCATGACTTTTTCCTCAGTTTTGTCTATGAATTCAACCTCTTCTGTCCCCGCAAAATCCAAAAAATAAAGCACAAAAAACCGAAAGCAAAATATATTCCCCTCCTCCTCTCCTTCAGAACAGCACAAGCTATTCTCAACATCAGGTCAATAACAACAAAACTAGGAGAAAGCTTTTCAATATTAATTTTTTAAGTTAGTCCAATTAAAGATAACACCTTCAATCTCCCTTATGCTGCATTTTCCAAACATTTTAAAACATTGGATACAAAATGCTGATCATGAAAGAAGTTGAAAGCTAGCTGCTAAGCTCTGCCAGGAGTAAAAACTTTGTCCCTAGGGAATTGGCTAGCAATTGGCCATGTGATCCAGTAAGTTACACCAACCTTTGTCCTATTCCAAGGGCTTCCTTTAATCCAATTGTTTAGTTACAGCTTGATATTATTATCCCAGATCTCATTACCACATTGCAGAAGAACAGACCATAAGTTCTGAATCAAGAATAAAGAACAGACTGCAAAATATAATATTGGCTAAACTAAAAAATCTCTACTAACAAAAATGCGTCTTGGAGTGAAGGGTGGACAAAAGAGTGATGGAAAAAATAATGCCAATATACTATCAAGAAACTACCAAGAAAAGGAAGTCCAAAGCTCCTCTCCTCCTCCAAACTTTTTAGGTGTAGTTTGCACTTTCATGTGAAGGACAGGGCTGGTGTCAAAGCCCTGTTCAGAGACCTACCTACTTCTATTGCAGCTGCAGACAATAATGTGTCATGAAACAACTTATTCATAGGTCCTCCACTTTTAACGGTCTCTCTTAAGCAATTATTTGTTGTCCCCAGGTTATTAAATTTACATTTCTAACTGTTAAAGCATTGTCTGAGCTATCTTCCATCTCTTCAGTTTGAGGGGCAAGCTCAGTATTTTCTCTTCCCAAATAATTTGAGTTGTAATCAAGTTTAGCAGGACAGCAGAAGATGAGATAAAAATCTCAGTGCATTAGTAACTGTGAATACTATTCCTTAGAATTACCATTTCATACAATGATTTCTAAAGATCTGACTCACAGGCCACAGAAAGTGTTGCATTTATGTTTTTGGCCTTTACAATGAATTCCATAAATTTTACTAGGTGTTGTTAAAAAGTATTTCCTTTTCTTTTTGTAAACCAATTGTTGTCTGTTAGTTCCTGCATTAGAATAAACAGAAACAATTGTTACCTATTCACATTCATTATATGCCATGATCAGGCACTCAGTTAACTCTGCTCTCACTGTACCGCTAAAGCGTGCATGTGCACAGGCACTTCTCCCCGTACTCAACACAAGATGTTATTGGATGGAGTGTATCAAACAACTTTCAGTTCTACTTAGCCAAAAAAACTCTGATAAAAACTTGGAACTCTGAAGATGAGGAGGAGAAAAGAAGATAAATATATACACGCATGGTATAATCTGAAAGTAGCCTTCCCCTTACAGCTTTTGTGTGTATGTACATTTACTCCAGAAATTATTCCAAACAGTATCTTTCTACGCACTTAACAGGAGGCAGGTCACGAAACCTTTAAGATAGGCAGTGACGACAGGCTCGCTCTGCAAAGCCCAAACGCTTCTGCACTGGCACAGTGCTGGGCAACTGCAACAGAAGCAGAGGTGCCAGGAGCAGAGGTGCCCTTTCAGGAGGCTGCTGAAGCGGCTCCGGTATGGGCGAGCGCTCTCCTTCCCCTTGTGGCAGTTCTGCCTTGACAGCCCCTTGAACGTGACACACAGCCCGTTATCCAGTTTGCATGTTTCTAGGTGAAGCCTTCAATCATTTAGCAATCAAAATAAATAAGTGGATGTAATTATTTGCAAGGCTGCTACTGCTTCTAACTATCTTGATTTTGAGGGCCATTATGATAAACCTTGGTTATAGTCCCCTGGAAAGTGACAGTAGACTCTCATGACATCCAACATGGAAATTGATGTCTCAGCCCTAAAAGTAGAAGTATTGATAAAAAAAGCACACAGAGAATGTTAATTTTCTAGTCTAGATGAAATTAAAATAAAATCCTAAATGAAACAAAAAGCAAAGGCTTAGGTTGGACCCCAAGACTGCAAAACTTGGTAGAATGTGGAATGAAGGGAAGGACAAAGTTCAAAAAAGCATTCTAACTAGTAATTCAGACTTGGCATATGAAAGGGTATTCTTCATGTAGATCTAACAGTGGATAGAAATCATGCTTCTACTAAAAATCTGCTCAGTGAATATGTTTTATGATGACAACATATATATCTTGTTGCATAAGACACTTAAAACACTTACTGTAAATAGTAAGAAAGCTATTAAAGCTAGGAAAAAAAGATAGCAAAGGCATGCGGCAGAAATAAAAGTTCAGTGAAGCTCTTGGAGAGATCTGTCTCGGATGTTGCATTTGCACCTCAGTGACACAGTGGATGTAAGAAAGGTCTAAAGTTACCCCAATGCAGCAGAGAGACCACCGTTACTAAAATTCCCTTTCCTTTGAGTGGAAGTACCAATACTAGCTCAAGAAAGGAGATATGGCATAGGCAATTCCATTCCAAACCAAGACAAAACATCAAGGGCTAGCAGCCTGTAGGGACTCCCAAGTCCTCAAGCTGGCAGACAAAAGAACAGCTAAAGCTGAACTGTTTAGGTGAAGTCTAGGATCATCTCTCACTGCAACTTTGTTCTCGGTTTTGTAGAAGAGAAATAAATCAATGTAGTATATAACCCTTTAGCTTCCTAGAATAAATGGCATCTAGTGTTTAAAGCAAGGCCAGTAAATGACATGTCTAAAAGTGCTCTCCCTTCACCCTTGATAAAGAACCGAAATAAAGCTACACTGCAGATGAGCTTTCTGCATGTCCGCAACCCCAGAGAAGTTTAGAAATCTCAGAAACCAGAGTGAACTTATCACTACTTATCACTGAGCTTCATGCAGCAGTTTAGAAGCTGGTATCATCAAGTGCCAGGGCAAGTCTCTCCTGGTAGTCATTAGCCAGCAGCCCGCTGTCTACAGGTAGAAAGCAGAAAGGCAACCTAGAATATCAGGTAATCCAGTGTCATCACAGTGAGAGATATTATTACCAAGGAGGAATACTTTCTTCTAGCCATTGGCCAACAAAGCTCAAGACATAGGAAAAATGACGGCTATCAAAAAGGACTCTTGAAGGAGATGCTCAATTGAGTAGGAGACTAAAAGCTCAAACAACCATCCCCTAAAGGCTGTAAGACAGGAAGCAAGTATTCTTCTGAATACCTTTCCAGACTTCAGTTCATGCATCCTGAATCACAGGGATTTTCTTTTTATTTATTAGTCTTCAATGAATTATTTCTCTTTCATTTTTAGTCACTGTTGAACCCATGTAAACTTGTAGCACCCACAACTGCGAGAGTTCTGCAGCTTAATCATACAGCATGAAATACCACCTCCTTATGTTTGTCTTGAACTCGACACCTTCTTTTATTTGACCTTCCCTAGGACTTGTATTAGCGTTCAGTCTGTGATCATTTCCTACTCATCTTCCCCATGAAACTAATGGATTTATACTTCGCTAGCACACCCTTTTCTACACCCATAGTCATTAATAAAATATTCTAGGCCCTAAAATGACTAGTCCTCAAATTCAAGGGACCAAATCTCATACAACAGCTCTGAAGCTATGAGTTTGGGGCATAATTACTGCTGTACCCATTGATCTCAATGGCAGTGGCATTGATACCAGACTGCAGGGTAGTTCAGGGTAAGTACATTCTGCTAATGAATATGTATGATCTAAATGAAAACCGATGTGGAGATGGCTAGCAAGAGACTGATGAGTCTTGGATTGTTTGCCAACTGAGACTGAAGCAATGCCAAAAAGTATGCCTGCTTATCCAATATATCTAAAACAGTTAAGGTGTTTTTTTTGTGGTGTTTTTTTTTTTTCCCCTCAAAAAGATGTTCTGGAGTTGTTTCCCTTCCTTGGGGATTGCAGCAAAATTTAAGAGATGCAAAGCAAAGAATAAGCACAGGAATGTGGAGCTCCTCAGCAGTACCTTTAAAAAAAAAAAAAAAAACAAACCAAAAAACAACACAATAAAAAACCCCAAACCACTTTAAAAAAATTCCCTTGCTAGTGGGATTACAAACTGTAAATGTTTACCAGAAAGGGTGGGATAGCTCCATAATCATGACGTTGATGGAAATGTGCCATTTCCAGGGTGAGGTGACCTTATGAAAGAATTTCTGTAAGGGAGCGTGCAGGAACTACACAATTCTTCCCAGTTGTTCCAAGAAAGACTCAAGTTACCAGCCAGGAGCAACTCCAGGAGGAAAAAGAGTGCTGCTGGTTGTGAATGTTCTAGGAATGCAAATGATGTGATTGGAAAGCGACCTAGGAGACATTCTAGTATGACAGTTTCAGGGCCTGGAAGCCAAGGAGCAGTGTCCATGCAGTCAGTGATCCTGATCCTCTTAAAGGCTGTGAGCTGATAGCCAGAATTAATGGGGTAACATGGAATAACAGCATGTTCTTTTGTCAATGATAAGCAGTGGATTCATTGCATAACTTTAGTTGCTGTACCTGAGAAGACATCTAGGTACAAGTTTTTAATAGTGTTCTGTACCAAGCAGTCTTCCCAGCAGGAAAGCAGACAGACTCCGACAACAGAAATTCATGAGGTTGAAGGCAAACCAACACAGTGAATCACAAAATAGTTGAGGCTGGAAGGATCTCACAAGATTGGTTAGCCCAATGCCCTTCCTCAAGCAGGTCAGCTAGGGCAGGCTGTGCAGAAGTTGGGTTTTGAGTATCTCTACGGATGGAGACTCCACAACCTCTCTGGGCAACCTGTTCCAGTGTCTGACCACCCTTTCAGCAAAAAAAGGGTTTTATGTTTAGATGGAATTTCCTGTGTTTCAGTTTGTGCCCATTGCCTTCGGTCCTGTCACTGGGCACCACTGGAAAGAGTCTGGCTCTGTCTTCTTTTTACCCTCCTATCAGACATTTGTATACATTGATAAGATCACCCCAAGCCTTCTCTTCATCAAGCTAAGAAAATCTCAGCTCTCTCAGCCTCTCCTCTTAAGAGAGATGCTCCAGTGCTTTAATCATCTTAGTGGTGTTTTGCTGGACTGGTTCCAGCGAGTCCTTGTCTCTCTTGTACTCCCAGAACCGGATGCAGCACTCCAGGCGTGGCCTCACCAGTGCCAGTAGAGGGGAAGGATCACCTCCCTGGGCCTGCTGGCAACACTCCTCCTAATGCAGCCCAGGTTACTGCTGGCCTTCTTTACCGCAAGGGCACATTGCTGGCTCACGGTCAGCTTGTTGCTCACCGGGATGCCCAGGTCCCTCTCCACAAAGCTGCTTTCCAGCTAGTCAGCCCCCAGTGTGTACTAATGCCTGGAGTTGTTCCTCCCCAGGTGCAGGGCTTGGCTTTTCACTTTGTTGAACTTCATGAGGTTCCCCTCTGCCTGTCCAGGTTTAGTTGTATGGCAGCACAACCATCTGGTGACACAAAACTGCGAGGAGTGGTTGGTACATCTGTGAACTTGCTGACAGTGCACTCTGTCCCATCATCCAGGTCATTAATGAAGATGTTAAACAGTACTGGCCCCAGCACTGACCCCTGGGGAACACCACTAAGGTTTGGGGTGCCTCCAGCTGGACTTTGTGCCACTGATTACAACCCTCTGAGCCTGGCAGTTCAGCCAGTTTTCAGTCCACCTCACTGTCCCAGAAAATCAAATTAATAAGAAATCAAGATGGAAGATTGTGTCCAAATTATCTTTAGCACCCTTCTCTGAGTTTCCCTAATTTCACAAAAATCTTTAGATATTAAGAAAACAACATCCCTGGTTTAGGCATATTATTTAATTAGGCTAATTAATTGTAGGTTAAAAAAAGATATGGGCTCATTCGCTTGATTATTTTAAAAGTTGCATTTAGTAATTTGAATGCGTGGCACCTAAGCAGCTCCAATAATCTAGACTGGTGGCCTGTATTCCTCCATAGCTGAAATAATGATTTAGCTCCCAGTACCATATACTCAGTTATTTCTTCTTCCTCTATAATACATAAAATTTCTTTGTATTTGTTTAATTCTAGGCAGCAAGAATGAAAAATCTTGTCATCTTTCTTCCTGAAAAGCCTCAGATACTTAGCACCGCTAAATATTTGGCAAGATAAATGACAGAGCTGCTCTAAAAGAGTCATGCATTTTAGAAAAAAAAATTTTGGTATGTCTGTTGTCGCTTTTGTTAACATGAAAGGTGAGCTAAGTAAAACATGAAGTGGCAAAATAGCGAGGAATAAGACAGAAGACATGTCCATGTAACAATTTAGTTTAAGGTTATCCTATTTCCTCTCATTTCTGAGGATCTGACATGCTTATTTTTTTAAAAAGGTGCACAGGAGACCAGAGTAAAGGTTTTTGGATCTTGCTGGCCTGAAATCAAGAAAAAAAATACTTAACTGTTAACTTTCCACACAGGTATTGTTTGGTTTTCACTATGTTGGTGACTGAGAAGCAACCTGGAAAGGCTCAGACACCTGTCAGTGGTCGTCGAAACAGTTAACGTTTGCAAAAAAATTTATAAGAGTGCACTACAATGCCACTAACTATTTGGCGAGTTAAAAGACCATGACTTTCAAATCACATCCTTATTTGGGACCATACTCAAATAGTGCAGCATAGGTTTCCACAGATGCTCAGAAAAGCGTTGGATCAGGAGGGCCAGAACCTGGAACTTTCCACACCAGCAGTGTCATGCAAAGCTAGGTGAAGACTTTCATTTGTAAAGATCAAATGGGGATGCCTCCCTCATAGCTGAAATTGTGCTGTGGACCAGATTATCCCATTAGCCCTCCCATGCGGGAAAAAAAGTACTTTTTTTTCCTTCAATAACAGAAGACAGACCATCGATTTTTCTGTTTATAGAGAGAAGGAAACAACAACTCAGGCAAAGTCCTCATTCTCTAGTACTTGTTTTAAATATGGTATGTGTTTTTTTTTTTTTTAATTGCCAAAACAATTGCATCTTAAACTACAAAGCTTGAGTGTTCTCTAACTCACACCTGTGTCAGTGCAGAGACTTCAGTGGAGGTTTCTCCAAGTTATAGAAAGTTCTTTTCTGGAGGAGGAGGAGGAGGAGGAGGAGGAGGATGTCTGGCATCTGACAACTGGCCTTCTAACCGAAAGGAAGAGAGACTGCAAAGCTTTAGTACATTATCTGATTTACACCATTATTCATAGTTACCAAAGTATTTAAAGTACAAAAAAACCCCCATGTATTATTTCAGTTCGTTCTTGGATGCACATGGAGCCATTGTAGCACACTGACTGACAGCAATTACATTTTACCACCCTTGAAGCAACTACTCAGTACAAATTTTGGTAAGAAATTGCTGAACAGTTCTCTCAGTTACAGCGCAAGAAACCCAATAAAGCAGCAGATTTTGTGAAATAGAGGCTCTCTATCTAAATCCACTAAGAGGTACTGCTCCAGCTGAATAACTTTCCTTCTAGCAGCACACTCACTGTTACAAGATTAATTGTCAAAAATCCTTATGATAGTAGTACATTAGAGACTGGATTGGTCTCTGGAAGTGGACAACAGCCAAGTGTACCATGCAGTAGCATTCTATATTTCTGTAGAAAAAATTCACCGACATTTGCCAATAGTTGCTGAGATGAGGACCATATTGCAACACATTCTGCTGCTGAAACAGTTGTGTAGCTCAGTACATTTCAGGATTACTTATGCTGAAGTTTAATTTAGGTTAATTTAATTCCTCATTAATTTGGGGAACTCGATCCCTTGGCAAAGGGTGGCACAGACACTTCATAAATGTCTACTCCAGGATTAAAATATTTTTGGTTTAGTTGGCATATGACTCACTAGCAGCCTCCTAGATTTATCTGGATTACTTGTTAAATTTATTGAAAAGTACACATAACAAATGCATTAAAAAAAATCATCATAGGAGACTACTGTTCAGTAAATAGGAATGCCAATATCCTCAATGCTAACAGCCCCAACTGAAGTAGTTTACTTAAACAGGAGGAATTAACTTCAGGGCAGTTAGTCTCCTGAATGTCAATACACAGTAGCACTGAGAAGATTTTTTTTTTTGTGCCATTGGTTTGGGAAAAGGAATCTTTGAAAGTAGAAGACAGCAAAGAATAAAACCCAACACACTAGTCATTAATAGATGACTTCTAATACCAATTATTAAAGATAATTCTAATCTTTGTCTCCCAAAATACGGACTTTTCACAGAAAAAACAGTACAGGAACACACACCAGCTAACAGATAAGTCTTGGGTTTTTTTTGTTTTGTTTGGGCTGTTTTGTTTTGTTTTTAAATCATCAGCAGAGGAAAACCAGTTGTAAAAGACAGAGCAACTCCAGATGCCCAGTTACGTGCCTCCTATAAAATAAGACATCCTCATCCCCCACATCCTGCCCAAAAAAACCCACGTGCACAAACCTGAGAGGCCTCTCAGATCAGTTGAGAGCTGGGAGAAAGTTGCTTCTAAGCCTGAAGAGTATCTTATGGATAAGAGAAACCAGACAGGAAGAGTACACAGCAAATTTTTCATTCAGTCAACATACCATCCACCTTGATGTTAAAGACTCCAAACCCTCGCAAAAGGTAATTCTACCCAGATTTTGCCACCACATAGCAAAGCAAATACTTTGTGTTAACTCAACCTAATGACTTGAAATCATAAGCCTATAGTCCAAATTCAATATGGAATAACGTTAACACTGTATTTTCTACCTTTGTCTCAGTACCAAGGGAAAATTAGAAGATCTCAAGCCAATTGGAACTTTTTAGACCTTCCTGGATATTTTCAAATTCAATCTGACATGTCTCAGCACTGTGACACAGTAAAAGGGACAAGGACTAGCCCAGCAAGCAAGGCTGTTTTCAGTCTGCAAGGAAGGACCTAGATAGTTCCATCTGTTTTAAAAAAACAACCCAAAGCCATAACAGAAGAATTTATTTGGCAAGTGATTTTCTTCTGGGTACCTAAAATACAGGATGAGCAGCTGTCCAACCATTATTTTGCAATTGCAGAAGTAAGTTTGAGGTGATACTTGTCTTTAGCTAAAATAAAACTCTGTAGGTGAAAGAAACACGTAAAGGACAAATACAAGTGCTGCTCTACATTGCAACACATTAAAGAGATGCTACCTCAATAAATAATACTTACTGAAATTAAAAAACAATTTAAGTTCAAGCAAAACCCGAAAGCAGATCAAAAGCTACCGGGGGGGAAAGGAAAAAGAGCATGTAATAAAACCTGCTTTCCTGCATGAGATACAGAATAATAATTTGTGGCTGTTCCACAAACCTGTTAGTGTTGAAATTTCAAGAAACGAGTAGTTTTGGGTAAGTTCTGAGAAATTTACTGCCTCTTTCACTGTCCAATAAATTAGGAAACAAACTTCAAGACACACTGCCAAATAAGTTTGTGTGTAGCTACATCAGCAGTTTAAACGGGAGATCTGAGAAACTTTCAGATAGTCAAGACAGCGGGCATTGCCCATGCAGCATGAATATGTACTTCTCCCTGGAGTTAGCAGTCAAATCTCTACTATAAAAAGTTCCATTATGCAAATAAGTTAAAAACCAACCAAACAAAAACTAAATAAAAAACCCACCACAGACCCAACGTGCTATCACATGCTTAGTGCAATTAATGTGACAAGAGGGTAGTCTTTAGACTGATCAAGTCTCAACTGATACCTTTTTTTCTGTCAACATATCATCCAATGGGAGCACATAAATAAAGGAAAAGTATGGGGGTGTGGCCACAGGCATTCCCCCCCCTCCCTCAAATTATCTCAGAAATTTCGTTTTGCATACATATCAATGATGAAAGTGTTTAGCCTCAAGATCAGGCTGAGTTACAGAAACATTAATTTGATTATGGTCATCACATCTGATATTTGCAGTATGCTATCTGTAACAGCCATAAGTACATGAAAAATCTTTGTCAAATGAGGGGCCTAGGGGAAAGGGTTCTTGGTTTCACTGACAACCGTAAGAGGAAGTAGCACAGTATTCCAGTGTACATGGACAAAATAATTATAAACATGAAAGTCCAAGGAGTAAAAGTATTCTAAACTACTTGGGCTAAATATTTGAGATTAAGTGTAACATTTTAAATGCTATACTGAGTTAGAGTTATTGCATGTAGTACTCTGCAGTTTAATGTGTATTTCTATATTCACTTAAAATTAATATTAATTTCCCATTGAGTTTTAAAGCAAATTATGCAACACTAGTCCTTTCCCATTAGTATCTTGGTGAAGAATTTTGGCACACCCAACTGCGCTATTTAGTTCCATCTGTTGATGTTTCTTTCCTTACCACTTCATCCAATCAAGCTTGCTAGTATTTCTCCCTTGCCAGCACACATTGTTAAGTAGTCAGTAAACCTCACTGCCATCCCACGTCTGTCCGCACTGAAGAAGTGAAGAAGTAGGGTGTTGTTTATCTAGGCAGCAGAGACACATGGAAACAGCCTTTAAATATTTAGAAGGTTGTGACAAAGAGTGAAAACCTTTCTTCATGTTTATGGAACACAAAAAAAAGTGGAAGTAGGTACGAATTGTAGTAAGGGAGATTTAGATTAAATAAAGAAAAAAACCCTCTCAAATAGTAAAGATAATTAAGCACTGGAATTCATTTCCCATAAGGGTATCAATCGTCTCCGTCTATGGAGGAACCTTTCATGGTCTTTTCAAGCCCTACATCCAGTCATAAATCCTTGACATCCCTTTCAGGCTTTTATCTCCTTACACAGTTTCACAGACAGTTCTTCACTATTATCTCACAAGATAACCAAGTTTGATTTTTTCATTTAACAAATTGTGTAGGGTTACTAAATCTTTTGGTATAAGCAATTGCTTGTCTAAAAGACACCAGTGATCCATAAAGTCTGACAGCCTGTCTGCAAGAGCTGCCAGTTTTGGGAGAAGAAACTTTACCAAAGGGATTTGGAAGAATAATCTCTCTCCTTGTGTCCTCCTGGTCTCCAGCCACTAGAGTCAGTAGAAATTGCATACTTCACAAAACCATTTTAAAAGTAAATCAGAACTTAAGATTTTCTTGCTATAGTTTTGAATCTTACCATATTCTTCATCTGCATAAGATAACCCTAAGGGCTAATTTTAAATTAGGTGGGAAAAAGATTGCCATTTATTAGTTTTAATCTTGAGTTTTGAATTGTATCGAGTGCTCTTCTACTTTTAGATATAACGAAGACCGAATAGGAGCCTCTTTTATATATTGTATTTTTGTGCACTAACAATCTTTCAAGAAAGTTCCAATTGTTTTGGCAGATTACACACACTATTTATCTATGCAGAGTATTCTCCCATTAAATGGGAGATATATAGGTTCTAATGTAAATTCCTTTAGAGGAATTGCAGAATAAGCATTCATGCCATAATCACAATGGGAGATAAGTATCTGATCTGAAATTTCAGCACTGTGGTGGTTAAAACAGTGAGAGAAAAACAACATTGTTTTGCACTTAGAAACCTGTTTCTAATCAGCTGAGCTACTCCTATGGGGTCAAATAAAAATGATTAGCTTATTAAAAGCATAGCTTTGCTATTTAATAAGCAAAAATGATTGAAAATTCTGTTCCAGATCCTGATAATTTTAGTGTTTCTAGTTAAGCCTGCAAAATTGCATTCATTATTAGTGTCTAGATTCATTAACAATTCAATTTATAGATATTAATGCTTATAATGCATGCTTCGCTTGCCAAAACTTGAAGAGAAATTGTTTCAATTAGCTTTCATGGATCATGAATCCTACCGGCTGGGTATTTTTAGACAAAAGATACAAACACATCCCCAAGCAATGCTAATGCACAGCTGGGATTCGTATGTAAGGTCAGCTAACAGTTTAAAAGGAAAAACAGTAAATGAGTTTTACGCAGAACAGTTAGACAGGAACAAAACCAATCAAATATTTGCAAGTCACACTACTCTCCTTAAAAAAGCCAGGATTCCCTGGGTTTTGTGCTGTATTTTTAAAAAGCCAAACTGGGAAGATATAAACTAGTGACTAGGTTTAAGAATATTTTTCAGCATGTGACTGAGCATACTAGGTATGTGTACAGGCCCAAGGCAAATTGTTCTGTTCTCATTTTCATTCAAACTATATAATTAAAATCAGTAAAGATGCTGATGTAACAGATGTAACCAAGGACATAATTTTGCTCAACATTTTCTCTTTTTTCCTTAGGTCAGTTACAGTCAGGGGGAAGAAACCAAAATCTACACAAACATTTTTGCACTACACATGCAAAATAAAAGAACCACAAGATCACAGAATAAAATACGCCATTGAGCTGAGCAGGTGGTAGATTCAGGCACATTATGACCAGTGCTATCCAACACGTGAATAGAAGGCCTGGGAGTAGCAAAACCTTCATCCAGTCTCACAGTGACACCACACCAGAAAGAGCTGAACTCTGCCAAACTCCGCGCTCTTACACAATTGCATGCGCTGTGCATGAACCAAGGAAAGCATGCAGCTTCAGGATACAGATTAGCGATTTTATCTGAGCACTTAAAGGAAAAGCAACCAGAATCGCTCACGTCCACAGGCTGGACTTCATTAATATAAAAAAGTCACTATAGAAAGTTGGCTTTTATTATTGCCAGTAATCCATTACCCTTCCTTCTTCTCTTCTGGGCATTGTAAACATCAGTTGGAAAATGGTGAGATTTTAGTGCAGCTACTACGTAGAAGGTATCATGAGGTCCATCAGATGTCTCTAAAATCAGTACAAGTCCCCACAGACAAAGAGCTGACCTGCTGTTCCTGCTTCCTGAATACCGGGTTACATGGCACGAGGACTTCAGTCGAGCCAAAGCCCGCAGTCCGTAACTGCTACACAGCAGCACAGCTTCTCTCCAATCTGGCACGTCTAGCCTTTGAGATTAGACCGTCTTCCAATCCTTACAGGTATTAACCCCTCCATGATTCCGTGGAACTTAGAATTTAAATACAATGAAAAGATGCTGGCTTTGCTTTGATTTTCCTTTCTGGTGGTTCATTGCCATTTCTGTGAGCAACGTCACTTTAAAAATGGTGTGAGGATTTCCAGTTCAGCCTTTTAACAGTGCAGGGAGAGGGGAAAAAAGGAAAAGAAGGTCTTCAACACATGAACAGCGTAGCTAAGGAACGGTCTGCTTTCAACTCATGCCCATGTTATTTGTCTAGAACGTAGTTTTTATAGTCTCTCTGAAACAGAACTAAGGAAGGTGTTTTCAGGAACAGGAAAGATTCAAAGAAAATTAGTGTTTCTGCAAACTGATAACTTTAGTTTGTTGCTCTCCTCTCTGAGAACAATGTGAACTAAACTCTGGGAATACTGAAGATACTCAGTATTTTATCCAAGCAGCCTAACCAACCATTCCTCCATAAAGTTGGTCTTTGTTTCAAAAGTGTCTAGACTATACAGATCAGTCAAGTTATTTCTTTTGAGCTGGCCTATTTTTGGAGAGCAGCACCCTGGAGAATACCACCCTAATGGCTGACCACAGACGTGTCTCAGTCATTTTGCTGCTAGGCTTGAGCATATCTACCTCATGTTTATTTGTAGGGCAGAGAGTCAGGCCCACACTAAATTCTTTGCCAGTGACATGAGAGCCTGTGCTCAGCTGGAATTTCTCTGCAGAGAAAAGCAATTAAGAAAAAGATTTAGAGGACTAACATCAGCACTGAAGTTAGCTGGAAGCCGGTCTACAGACCAGCAGTGTTAGCAGCTGACCCACTGCTGCTCAAGACAGCTTCAGGACCAGCTATCTCAGAAGTACATCTTTCTAATTAAAAATTTTTGTGGAGTTAGGACTTTAGTCAGGGTAACCTTGTTATAACTCAAGAGAAGGCAAACCCAAATGATCCATCTTCCACAGTTTAACTTCACCTAAATTTGCCAGTGCATTAGTAGATGATGGACCACCTTTCACTCCTAGTTTGAACCACACTGCTACTTAAGCACTGCAAGGCACAAAAAGCTGCTGGGGGTGTAGGGGTGGAAATCAAGATCTTCTCACAGATTCTCAAAAATCTTCAAATGGCTCAAAATTTTCCAACCCTTGTTCCTTAACTCAGATATTCACTGTGTTAGATTCAGATTAGGGCCAAACAACTGGAAACAGTGGTACCAGAGAACAAATTGCTGCTCCATTCAGGCTTATATTTTGGCAAAGCAGACAGTATGAAGAAGTTCCTAGGCTACTTGCACTTACACTCAGTCTATTTCAGGCCTCAGAATTAATACAGAAAAGTATTATTTAGATAAACAACTATTTTTAACGATCTGATATGTGTCCTCACCAGCACCAAGCAAAAAGGAACATAAGCTCACAGACCTTAACCTGCACTATCCATGTTCCCAAATTCATTAGTTCAAGACTATAGTTTGAAGAGTACATAAAAAGAGTCAACTAATTTAATAAGCAAAATGCCTCAAAAATATATCAGAAATGAAATTACAATGCTAGCCTTAGTGCCAACAGCTGTGGTCAGCAATGAAGTCATTAGCAATACTGCATTGCTATTCAAGACTATAATTCATTTGGTTTAGAAAGTCCACAGAGGCCTGACTTGCTTTGCCATGAAAAAGAGAGAGCAAACAGATTCCAGTTAGAGAAGATCTTGTTCTTTACCTCCCCCACTTCCTACAGACATGCTTTCATAGATCTTCTACCAGCCTCTAAACAGTCTGATTATTCGTTTGACTATGTAGAATCATAGAATAGCCCAGGTTGTAAGGGACCTCAAAAGATCATTTGGTCCAACCTTTCATGGGAAAAGGAGCCTAGATGAGATTATCTAGCAGCCTGTTCAGTTGCATCTTGAAAACCTCCAATAATGGGGACTTCACCACATCCCTGGGGAGGTTGTTTCAGTGATTGATTGTTCTCACTGTAAAGAATTTCTTTCTTATATCAAGATGAAACCTCTCCCAGTGCAACTTGTACCCGTTGCCCCTTGTTCCACCTTGAGAAGAGAAAGCCTCTGTCCTCTTTGTAGCCGCGATTTAAGTACTGGAAAACTGTGATGAGGACCCCCTGAGCCTTCTCTTCTCCAGGAAGAAAAGGCCTAACTAACTCCTAACTAACTCCTTTGGTCTTTCCTCAGAGGGCAGGTTCTTCAGTCCTTTGATTGTCTTTGTGGCCCTCCCTTGGACCTCTCCAGTCTGCCCACATCTTGAATTGTGGGGACCAGAACTGGTCAAAGATTATGGACAGTGGCCTTGCACCAATGTCAGCCACTTCCCTTAACACCCTGGGGTGGATTTCATGCAGATCCATAGCTTGATGTGGGTTGAGCCCTTGCAGGAGGCCACAGACGAGTCCTTCTTCCACTAGTGGCGGGTCGACACAAGTACTTCTCTCCTGTACTCATCCTAAGGTTGGCGATCTCTTTTTAAATATTGTCAAGTTGATAGAGAGGATGGTACAGTTAAATGGATTTGCAGGCTACATTGCTTCTAAATAATCAGGTCGTGTTCCTCTATGGCACAGAGTGGTAGCAAAGGAGACCAATCTGCCCAATCTCAGAACATCCTACAGGGTATTAGTCCCATCTAGAACTGGCCTTTTATAAAAAGAGTCAGCATGTCTAGTTGACAGCAAGACATGAGCCACTGTTGGAAAACAAAAGCTACTGTTAGAAAGCAGAAGCTTGCAAGAAAATGGCACTCAGGTCTGAACTGGTCCTAAATCAAAAGATGAAGTACCTGTCCCCTGTATAGCATTAAGCTACAGCAGTTAAAGAAATTAATCTCTTGAGGGTCAGTTAGCCAATCTTCAGCAAGTATCCACATCTTTAGCTAGATTAAGAATTTGTTAGAGCTGGCCTTTGGACCTTCATATTTTGCATATACTGCGTGACAGTGACATCTAGGAACATCTAGTCAAAGCAGAATTTCAAGAACTACCTAATTATGTCACAGCTGTGGCCTCTCCGGTCCATTCTTCTACAGCAGCCAGGACATGAAAAGAGCTCTGTAATTGTCTACTGTTGTCCTCTTTGAATCACCCTACAGTGTCAAGAAGTTTTAAAAAATCCTCAGATTACATGTATACATGTAAAGAAGTATATAAAAATAACAGAAGGCATTAGAGTGTTTCAGTGTCAGCAGATTATCAACCTGTGATGTTTGGATGATACTAAAAGGAGGCAGAAAAGTCAGAAAAGCAAGAATATTAGAAGACAAGACTTGAATAAATAGGGTTTTGCAAATCTGTTTTGTTCCAAAATTTGTAAGGATGCACAATCAGAAAAAGAGAGGGTGAAGAGACACTGTTGTCCATTTTTAATTACAGATACAGATTTTTACCTGCTTTTAGTACTGTATACATTGTAACTTAAAGTGGTTTTTTTTTCCAACAACTTTATTTCATAGTTTAAGGAGGATATCTCCTAAAAAAAAAATTAAAAAGAGAAGTCAAAGCTCTCTCACTCTTTAAATGCAATTTTTTTGAAGGGACACACTGCACTGCTCACCAAACATCATTAAATGTTGGGTTATCATCTTTACTCCACTTATCCTAAAAAACACCATTTGGTCACTACATTACAAGCTTATGTAGACCCTACGAAAACCACCAGAACTTGTAGTTCTTGTGCTATTCAAAAAACCCAGAAATCATCATGGTAGATTTGATTAGAATTGTTTAGAGGTTTGTTTAGTTTATCAGTTCATATTTGCTTTTCTCCCCCACTTACAAGAAAGTTTAATATACAAATGTACATGACATGCTACATCTGCAGCCCAAAATTCTTTAGAGACATTTAACTCACTTCAGACTGCTACCATCGTTCTCCATGTCTACCTCTTGACAGACTGTAGTACAGACGAACCTTGTGGTCCAATTTTCACAGCCCTAGCCCTAAACTTGGTGATAGATCACACATACATGCTAAACCCATCTACACCGCAGACTTGCTAGTGCTAACCACACTTCTGTTCTTCACCTGTGCAGAGAGATACTAGGGGCAACAGTACTGCCCAGTTTTAGTCTTGATTTTCCTAAATGCAGTCACTTCTGAATTTTGATTTTAAAAAAATGCATACTTTTCCTATTCCTTGTTAATATATTAAGAACATTTTAAACTGTATTCTTAAAGATTAGTAGTAACAAAGATGGGAGAACATGGTACACCTGTAACAGGCACTTTGGAAAAATATATAGAATAGAATCATAGAATTGTTTAGGTTGGAAAAGACCTTTAAGATCATTGAGTCCAACCGTTAACCCAGCACTGCCAAGTCCACCACTAAAACCTGTCCCTAAGCACCACATCTACACATCTTTTAAATACCTCCAGGGATGGTGACTCAACCACCTCCCTGGGCAGCCTGTTCCAATGCTTGAGAACCCTTTCAGTGAAGAAATTTTTCCTAATGTCCAGTCTAAACCTCCCTTGGTGCAACTTGAGGCCATTTCCTCTCGTCCTATCGCTTGTTATTTGGGCGAAGAGACCAGCCCCCAACTCAATACAACATCATTTCAGGCAGTTGTAGAGCGCGATGAGGGCTCCCCTCAGCCTCCTCTTCTCCCGGCTAAACAGCCCCAGTTCCCTCAGCCGCTCCTCATCAGACTTGTGCTCCAGGCCCTTCCCCAGCTTCGTTGCCCTTCTCTCCATGCTCCAGCCCCTCAATGTAGTGAGGGGCCCAAAACTGAACACAGTATTCGAGGTGTGGCCTCACCAGGGCCGAGTACAGGGGCACCATCACCTCCCTACTCCTGCTGGCCACACCATTTCTGATACAGACCAGGATGCCATTGGCCTTCTTGGCCACCTGGGTACACTGCTGGCAAGTAGCTCCTTTCTTCAGAGGAGGTTTGTGCAGGAAAAGTACAAAGAAGAACGACAAACTGTTTTTCATTGTCAAAGACTGAATCTATCAATGACGGAAAGTTTTCCAGCTGGTAGTTTGGTTAGCTGGAAGATCCTGTATTATCAGCAAAGTGTTTTTATTTTTAGTTTCTTGGAGAGTAATTCAGGGAAAGCATTTGTCATTTTGTTGGGGTTTTTTTATTGTTGTTGTTTTTGTTTTTAATTACAATCCTGACACATAGTTTGTTTCCTTGGGTAGGAAATGTGATAACAGAGTCAGTTTCCTAACAAAGGAAGCAAACAGGCAAGTTCTCCAATATTCCTCCCTTAACTCTTGTACCAGTTTAGGCATAATCAAGCATCTAAAGTAACCCCAGATATTGCAGGGCCAAATCTCACTATTTTTCCACCCTTACAAAAAGGGAATTACTAGCTGTATTTCCTATCCCTACTCCTAAGCACACCCACATCTGAATTATAATGATGGGCAGATAAAGACTGAAACCTGGCATCTTATGACATCTCCCATATTTAGGGTTTTGCACATCAATGACACCATGCTGCAGCCCACCTGGAAACTAAGTAAATGGATAAATACACTCAGAAAGGAAAAGGACTCTGTACTGTTGGATTATGTTTAGGTTCAGCATTTTAACAGTTTTCTAGGTTTTGCAACCATACAGTCAGATCAATGCTGAAAACACAGAAAGAATAGCATAGACAAGGGAGCCAGCTTTTTTTTATTTAAAAAAATAATAAAAAAAATCAAACCTTTCCCTGAATAAGCCTAGACAAGATTGCTAAAGACAAAGGTGTGCACAAATGCTCCCACAAACACTAAAAAAGTGTATGGAGTATTCCCTAGAGTCCTACGTGAAGAAAACCAGGGTGTGTCAAATTCAACTCTTAAATAATTGGGCTGTCATGTTCTGAATTCGCCTCAGTTTCCAGATGTTCTTCAGATGGCCTCAAGATGTTGGTCAATCTACAGCTCATTTCAATTGTCTAGTCCTGAAGTGAGTAACTGAACTGGGGTCTACATATGAAAGCAACTATACAATTCCATTTGTCTCATTTTGAGCAGATGGGAAACCAGCACACACGCCACAGCTGTTAAGTACCCAGAAGCACAATAAAAACTAACAAAAATTAAATTAAGAACTTACGTTACAAGCAGCTTGTCCTGCTCCCTTTGAGATCCTGGTGTAAGCTTCTTCCAGTCTACCAGCATTATCCCAGGCTTGTCTAGTTCTCATACAATCTCATACTGTCACCAAGTAACACTTTCATTTCACCAGCCAGCTCGCAACAACGGTGAGGCAAAGCTGAATAGTATTATCATGTAAAACACACTGTAAGAGATGCAGTCATGAAAAGGAGCAATACTGCATGAAAGAGAAGACCCAGACCAAATGACTAAGCGCCCCAAACTATTCTGTTTAATGGGTAAGTCATGGAGGGACAACTCCATCTGCTGCAAGTACTGCAGATGCAATAAAACCATCCATCAATCTGCAGAAGACCTGTAAAATCACACATGCACTCTTTGATTTATCTCCCCCATCACTGGGAGCTGATCAGCTAGAACTAAGAGTGCATCCATTCTACGTGTCTGAAATTGCCAGGTTCTGCCTATGAAAATAAACACAAGTCATCCCCACTGACTACAGGATATAGAATTAGCTTGCAAGCTGTAGCCTGGAAATATTCCAGTACCTGCAAAACATCAACAAACTAAAATGTTGTGACACTTGAAGGGAGTGACCAGAGCTGGAAGGTGTTCCTGTGACACCTACCCGATACAGAAAGGGTGCCAATCTGTGTTCTTCAATCTTGCACACAGCAGTATCAGATTTTGGACTGATTTCTGCAGCTTGACATGAGACACTTCACAAGCCACAGGTCCCCTTTATCTCAGGATGCAAGTTTCTCCTTGGGGTGTCTACAGATCTATTTGTATTTATTATCTCCAAAAAGATACAAGTATCCCAAGATTGTCACTGTTACCTGTACTCATCTCTGACACAAGATAGCTTAATGGTTAAAAATAAAATACAGATTTATACAGAGTCAGAAAGGTTAGATTTCCAATTACAGAGTTAGAAATAAGATTAAAAGTAATTAAGAATTGCATATATTATGTTTAAAACAAGAAGATTCTCTGTTCAGTCTACTTCGTCAGAACTCCTCTGTGTTTTGCTAGCCACAACAGTTGTGGACTGAATCCACAGATCCACCCTGTTTTCCATGTGACCATTTCAGATGACAAGTGTTTAAAGCTGGCTGGTAGGAGTGACAAACCCTGCCCTGTCCATCCCAGACTGCTCCAGACATCTCATCTTCCTTCAGCAAATTCTATTTTCTCATGCGCTCCCTCATTTTAAATTTAGTTTCCCCGTTTGCTTTCTTAATCCAGTAAGAACATAACTTCCATGATTTACTGCTCCTTACACCAAATTTTTTAAAATTCTTTTTTATTTTCAACTAATATGAATAGTAAAAGTGTTACATTGAAGACACAGGTGCAATGGCTTACCTTCAGTATTCAGAACATTCCTTGGTATTGACTTTCTCCTCCCAGCTCACTTTTCAAGGCAGACAGTCTGTTATATTGCAGCTTTAATCATCTCTTCTTTCCATGGACACCCAGGAGATGGTTTAAAAATACTACTTAGACTTGCAATATTTCACATCAATTTAATATTTTTCTTATTTTTCTTTCTTATGGAAAGCAGGCATAGGTTTTAGACATACCGATAGGTACCAACTCTGTTGTCTATGCAAGAAATTTATGCTTATAACTTTTCCATTATCAATGCCACCTTTGTCAATTTTAGGTCCGTCTGGCATCAAAAATCATGTTCCAGCTGGGGTAGAAAACAGCAGACTTCCTACTGACTGATAACTTACTGTTTGGTGCATCTTTGTGTCTTATACTGGGACACCTCAAATATCCTTCACATCTTTCACAAGCACTTCAGCAAGTGCTATTTAGGCAAAATTAGCTATAGCCTGTATCAGAAGCCAGATAAAAATGCAGCAAGCAGAAGACTTACTTAACTATACATGTCTGTAGTCTCTGACACCAGATCCGTGCACTTCACCATTCGTCTTGCAGTTGCTAGACCGCACTACTTCGTTCACCGCAGAGAAAACAAATGAGTCTCAATTCCAGACATTCTCCAGTTTTATAACAATAGCCATTTAAAATAGAAGAGTCTTTTACATTCACTTCATCATCTTTATCTCACTGTGGCTGCTCTGCAGAGAAGATGAACTGTACATTTTTACATTTAGTCGTACTTACAAGCTCAGTCAGAAAAGGCCTGGGTTAAAATTCTGTTCATGACCCTTAATGGGCTAAACCCAGCTGGAGTAGGGGGAGAACGGCAAAACCTTAAATTTCCGATTTTCGTTTGAAAAATGAGCAGCAACCAACATTAAGAGGTCAATAAGGTTGCAAAATCAAACATCAAAAGTTCAGAAACACTTCAAGGTTCCCTATCCTACCCCAATTCATTTGCTTTGGTCATATACATGGCACTGTTGTGCAAGACTTCTATCTAATTCAGCTTACAGCACTAAGATGAAAGGTTTTTCTAATACATAAAGGATTGGGCTAGAAACCTCAAAAAACATGCTTCATCTCTGCTCTGTCACAAACTCCTTGTAAAAAAAAAAACTAGCTGAAGCCATACTATAATGTATATAAAGGAATGAATTAAGATTTTACCAATAAACTCAATATTGTTCTAAGAAATTATCCATTGTTTGAGTAAAACTGCAAATTAGTTTTGAATTTCAACTCAGGACACAAAAAAAATGAAAACTGAAAAAAACAAACCTAAACCAACTGCTTTTTGACAACTGAAATAAACTGATTGTTAAATAAAATTGTTTATACAGAAATGCTTCAAAACAAAGTAAAATTCTTTTTTTCAAAAACAGAGCATGGGCATCGATTTCTATAAGTTCTTATGTTTCTGAATTTTTTTTCCCCCTCTCAACACTTGAATGACTCAATAAGATGAAATTATTTTTGGCAAAGAGCACTTTTCACCAAGAATTGTTTAAATGCTTTTCTTGAACAATTTCCTTTTGTCTTTTCTAAATTCAGTGATTGGTTTTGCAACCTTCAAACTTTTGCAACTCTAATTCTGTGGTTACATATTCCTCCCCGCCTTTAAAAACTCCACCCATTTAACAGTACTAAATACAGCTGACTTGGTTTTTGCACTTTATTTTTTGCAGAAGCAGACAGGCCAGTGGTTAGAGTAAGGAGGTTTACATGGTGAGAGAACGATGGAAAAGAAACAGCAGAGATGGATTAGGCACAGAGGGAATTAAGTAGTAGGACATAGGCAGAAGGAAATATTAATAGGCATAAGCAAAGATAAACAAGCCCCTTATTTTCACTACCACCAGAGAAATTTGCCCATTTCTTCCCCAGATGCTTTTAGCTTTCCGTTGCGCTACCCTTCATGCTAAAGCTTCCTCAAACTGATCTTTAGACTATGTCACTTTCCCTTTTCAAGGATCTTCAAGGCTCACTGCTACAATGATGGTGACAGAAATCAGCTGAAGGGCAACTAGGAAAAATTGCTGTTTCATACATTTTCACAAAAGAACAACAGCAATGCACACAAAAGTTAGCAAATACATTAATTCAAGATGTCAGATATTTGGCAAAACGCTCAGTCCTAGTTTACAGAAAAGGCACTGGGACTGCAAACGCCCAAGATCACACAGGAGTCCCAGACTTACAGTCTACTAAGCCATACTGCCATGCTCTGCCCAGAAGATCTTCTTTTGGCACCCAAATCAGGTACAAGCTGATAAGCTGGACCAACCTCCCCATAGGTATGGGTTGTATATAGTCCAAACATTTCACTCCTCAAGCCACCGGGAGATGACAAATTGCCTTCCTCTGGTTATTGAGAAAGGTTCAACTGCCTCTCCCCCCACCTCCCAATCAAAACCAAACAAAAAATGCTCTCCGCAGTTGTTAGCAGTGTGAACAGTCTATAAAGAAAGCAAATTCATCCCTTCTTGAGCTAATGGAAAACAAGGCTCCAGAACACGAGACAAAACATAGGTGATGGAAATAAATGGGAAAAGGAGGAGGAGGATTCTGAAAAAGGTCGAGAGAGTATCAGATAAGCTGTCATGAGAAGGAAGAGTTACTGTACTCATGAGCTACTTGTAATTTCATATCTGAGCCTCACGTTTTTTCCTTCCCTCAAGAGACAATTCCTGCGGTAAGCTCAGGAGGTCCCATCCCCATACAGTTATTTTGTGCATTTTGGAAAAAACAGAGATGCGTGCTCCAAATATCCCCACAGGAAAGGGTCATTTCAGAATTCCTGAGCAGCCAAATATTAAGCCCATTCTTCAATATTTTGGTTTAAAAAAAAAAAGAAGAAAAAAATTTGGTTTGAAAGATTTCAATCTCGGAAAAGCTTTGACTGGGACATGATCAGAAATCCCAAGTTTTACCTTGTCACAAAAACTGGAAATTTACAGCTTGCAGTTAAAAAAAAAAGTGTTATTTGTGTGCAGGAATGACTGCCTAGTTTAAAAAACCCCACCCTCTGCCCTTGTACTCTCACACACCCATGTTCAAGAGGCAGGCTCCTTGCTGGTATTTGAACTTAGTAAAAGGAAGCCACTTCCTCATTAAGACATATCCAACTATGGTAATAACACGGAGAGCCAAAAGTAGTAACAGATTTATTATTACCACTGTGTGGAAATAAAATTTATTTTTCTTCTCTGTTACTCAATCCAGTTAATTATCCATGCGAAGTTAAGTTATTCCTGGCAGGCACAGAGGCAAAACTAACTTCAATAATGCTGGGGGTGGAATGGTTGTTATGCAGGAGAAGAAACTAAATAGTTCAGTAAATTAGCCCAAATAGATACACACTGGGACTGGCGTCTAGAGATTCAAAATACCAAATTCAATGCTTTTAGGCTTATCATACTTTTTATTTAATAGGGAAAAGTCTGGTCTGGGACTGCATCATATCCCAAAGACTCTACAAAGAGGTAATTTTTTCAGAGAGTGCCCCGAGGATAACAGGAAAAATTACAGAAAGCTTCAAGCCATTCAGCTCCCACAAGTATCCCTGCATTCTGGACTTTCACTTAAGCAACAAAGCACAACCAGCAAGGAATTTGTGGTGGTTGCTGAATAGTTGGATGGGTATTACAAAGCACAGCACTAAATGCTTCAATAGCCCAACGTTTTCCTGGAAAAGCATAGTCTGATTTCGGTGAGGGGAGCACCAGGCTGAGATTGCAGCATCTTCTCAATGTTACCAGCCTCAGCACGGCTCAGCCTGAAACACCACATACACCCAGCTCCCGGGG
The DNA here is from genome assembly GCF_000690835.1 of Fulmarus glacialis. Lineage (NCBI taxonomy): Eukaryota > Metazoa > Chordata > Aves > Procellariiformes > Procellariidae > Fulmarus > Fulmarus glacialis. The sequence goes on along the minus strand of NW_009227748.1, from coordinate 14,791 downwards.
CATTCCAGAGGCACTGTAAGTTTGCTCTCGAAGCTTATTTGTCCTAGAAAATGTCATCACAGTCAGGTTTTACCTTGGGGGGAGAAGGGGAGGGGAGGGATGGACGGACCCAACAAAAAACCCTACATACCTATGACAATTGGAGGATGGAGAAATCAAGCCATAGGGGGGAAAACCCCAAACCTACAAAAAGCACACACAAAGTAAGAGCTGAAAGTGAAGAAAACCACAGAATTTATTCAAAGTACTTATTTCAACTGTCCACAGGCACAGTGATTGTATAAACAATGAACGACGGGAACACAAATGAACACTATGGGAAAAGAAACCCCCTTACATTTTTTCACTGCAGTAAAGTACAGACCACCAAGAACAGTTTGACTCAAGTACCCAGCATCAGTTCCCACACGAGAGCTGTTATTGTTGGCTTCAACACCCAAGTCCAACAAGAACAGTAAGAACATGCATTCTGCTAATGTTTGAATAACCCTTGCCAACAAATTGATCCCACAGCAGCAAGGCTGTAGGAGATGGGTTCAAATAAATATATAAGTGAGAGAGAAAATAAAGGGAAAAGACATGCAGCACTCCTCTTTTAGCATAAGTGTTCAGTGGGAGCTCTTTTTATTTCCCTTATTTAAAATGGATTCTTTCTTTCTTCCCCCCCTGGAAAAAACCAACCCAAAAGGGCATTGGTGAGCATCTGTAATTTACATGCAAGGGAGACACGACTGCCAGAGAAATACAGATTCCACAGATGTTAACCCAGAGGGCAGCCCAAATTAAGCAAATCTCTAAATAAGGTCTGGGAGGCACTTTCTGAAGAAAAGCAGCATTTTTCCAAAGTTGGCAATTACAGCTGTGAGCTTAACCCCGGTCCAGCAGACAACCTTCTACATTTACCTGGTTACCCTACAAGAAATCCGTCACTTCCATAGGCAAAAAGGATGAACAGATAGGAAACAATCCCTCATATCTTCTGTATTTGACTTCTGTTCTCTCTATCAGCGATAGTATTTTGATATATCAAAATGGGCTTGACTAAACCTGAAGACCAAGCCCCTATTAATCCACAAAGAGATTCATCGTGGCGGTGAGTGACCAAGGCTCCTGACATACAGGCTAATGGCCCTGTCTAAAGCCGAGCTAACTGAGCTGTACTGTTCCAAGGGCTTGAGCTCGTGTTTCTGCACAGCATTGTATTGTATAACTGCTATCCCGGAACCAGCTTAGTTACCTCCTGCACAGTGGAGTTATAATCTACATCTGCAAACCAGTTTCATTGTCACTTCTCAAACTGCCACGGGAGCAAATCTACAGAAGATGAACAGAATTGTAATTTTATTCTTATGTGAACATTTCTTCTCTAGGAAATATAGCTTCCTTCTCCAGAAAGAGGTCATTTAGCATCAAGGACATTGACTTTTGACCATTCTTTTTAGGTACCTTCATTCTTTTCCTGCTCAAACATTCACCTGTTTGGTACATTAGCTCATCAGAGATGCATGCACGTACACCATGCCACAAATGCAAAGAAAACAGAACAGAGTGAATAATTAAAAATACAGTAGATTTGTAATTGTTTTAAACTGCCATGCCCCAGTATAGCCTATTTCCTGAACATACTTCATCCTTTCAATCTTTTCAGTACTTTACAGACTCTTAATATTAAATGGAACTCTGTATCTTTAATTGTGATTTTCCATCTTGCACAAGTAAACCTTTTCCATAGTACAGTCTTTTTTTAAGTTATAAATAAAACATCCAACTATTTTCTTTTTCCCACAGATGAGAACACTAAAACATTGACATTTTAATCTGTTCTATACAAGAGTGAGTTGTGTCAGCACACTGCTTCTAGCTACAACAACAGAAAAACCCAAGTTTAATTAAAGACAGAGAGGAGAAGCTGCATTGTGGTGTCTGAACCACAAAGATGCATGGCATAGTCTCTTGCTCGCTCACCATTTTGGGCTCAGTTTCTTCTTTAGATAACTGCTTGGCAGACAAAATATGATTGAAAAGAAAGGGGAGGGAGGACAAGAGACAAATGTATTTTCTCAGACAGGAAATGCAAAAGGTGAGACCATATACCCAAGACTTTTAACTATGTTAAAAGTTTTACCCAGAAAGTAGTAAAAGCATAGCACAAACAACCCTGTCACAAACACAAAGCAGAAGCCAATCACATCCACATCAGTCCTGCCACTTCGATGCTAGGGCTTGCACTGCTCCAAGCTTTAATGCTGTGAACTAATACCCATTTCCAGTAACAAATTATTTTCCGTGGCAAGTTCCAGCAATGTTCTATTTTTAACAACGAAACCACAAAATTATGGGTTTCCACTTCCAGGTAAGCAAGAAACACAGTCTGCCAGGTAGCACCTAACACTTCTAGTAGCAATCTTCCAGCAATTTGTCAGCCCAGGCCCTTTCAAGGTACAGGACTGCTGCAGCAGGGGCACACTGGGTGCCCTGTCCTGCGACAGAGAACGTCTGAAAGGAACAGAAGGCAGCTCTACTACATCAGCCATTCTGTTCCTGCACGCCTGCCCATGAGCTAAAAGATGGAGGTTTGCAGATCTCAGGTTATTCCTACCAGCACTTCCTCAGCAGCACAAGCTGCAATGCTTCTAATGTCCTCCTGCTGCCTGTGCTCACCGCTGCAAAGGAAGGCAATGTGTAAGGAGAGGCTGAGAGAACTGGGTCTGTTCAGCTTGAAGGAGATGAGGCTAAGGGGCAATCTAATTGCTGTCTGCAACTACCTAATGGGCAGTTAGAGAAGTGTGAGACAGACTCTTCTTACAGCTGCTCAGAGAAAGGACAAGAGGAAACAGAAGAAAGTTATACCCAAGGAAATTTCACCTACAGACAAGGAAAAATTCTTCAGTGCGTGTCGTCAGAGAGTGGAACAGATTGCCTGGGGAGGTTGTACAATCTTCAGCTGTGGAGTTACTTCAAAACCAAGCGGGAGAAGGTCCCGAGCTGCCTAATGTCACATCAGTAGCACTGCTTTGAGCAGGGGGTTGCACCAGGTGTCCTCTGAAAGGATGTTTCCACCAAAATTATTCTACGATCCCGACAGATCTGCTTCTCACACCCCTGCTGCTACACAGAAAGTGGGAGCAGGTAGACAACAAAAAAGTAATCTCCAATAACAAGTTAAGTATGACACTGCAGACTGAAAAAAAATACACCTCTAAGACTCACATACCCATGTGTGTTTAGACTGCACATGCTAATAGTTCCAAAATAAACAGTTATGGCAGCATCAGAATTCTTCATGAGAATGACTTCTCACAGATGATAGCCTTAAGCAGCCCTTGGGCACTTATATTTCCAAGTCAGGAACCTAACTTTTATATTTAAGTCTTGGAAGTAGTATAAAAATTAATGCAGACTTGTTCTGCACCTGGCACCTTCCAATAGTCATCAGCTGGATGAGAATTTCTCCTTCCAAACTGCAAATGCAGTCACCCTGCAATTTTTCCTTGCTCAGTAGGAAAGCCGCAAACACTGAACCATTTACTATGGTTTCATTACATTACCCAAACAGAGGTGCTGTGTCATATTATTTGTTTAATAATGCACATGTCAAAACCACCACTAACAGGAATATCAAGGGAGTAAGATAGAGTGTTTTCTGCACTAGAAGTGAGACTCATCATTTCTAATGAGTTCATTTTATTAGCATTTCACATCCAAATTTCCTCTCTGAGTACCTAGAAGTCTTAGTAATATGCTTTTTTCTTTTTTTTAAAAACATGTCAGTTCTCAACATTGTCACTCACTGGCTGGAGAAGAATATTGCTAGTGTTTGATTCTGCTCTCTTACAACTTCAGTTCCAAAGTAAAAGGACAACAGTTTAGGCTAGCTGATATCTCTAAAGTAGGAGATAAGTCAAAGTGAATAAGAGTGGTGTAAATAGCAACAAAATGGAAAGTGGGTATGAAACTGAAAAATAAGCAAAAAATAGGAGAAAAAGTATGGCAAAGAACAGTGTTACTATAAGGAACAGCATCTACTAGTGTTTGCAAAACTCCATACCAGTCTAGTTCTAGTTAAATGAAGCTATGATTATCTAGTCCGAAAATAAAGCTGGAGTGTAATATGTGGAACTCAAACTGTACTACAAGTCACGGGCAAGTTACAATCTATCTTCCAAAATTTGGAAGAAAAGCTTTTCAGCTGGCAGGCAGAATAAACAATGATATAGATGAGGATGCAAAGGGAGAAAAGATAGATCTATTCACCTCAAACTTTTATGGGTAGGTATGTAAAATTATTTCTTGTCCCATCTTTTACACAGAATAAGAAAAATATTTATATCAAGGAAAATATATTCACATTCTTGACCAAAATAAAACCAAACACAAAAACACAAATAAACCACCTAATAACCAAAACACCCCCCCCAAAAACCAACCCAGCTCTCATCAAGACACTTAAAGAATAGCCAAATTTCCAAACTAACTCAGCATACTGGATGCATGTTGATTGCCAAGCTTCTTTGAAAGTCTGGCCCAATTACAGATCCCGAGCCTTTGAAGATGCAGCCATCTGTACTGCATTCCTGTTGGACAGTACCACCTTTTCTGTTTGTACATGTACCATCTACCAAAAAAGGCACCTGTTGTATCATACCTGATGAAAAGGAAGTATTAAATATCTGTTCATGGGGAATCTTTGTTGAGGGCATGGAAGTTGATTTATACACCTGCTTTCCTCAGTAGATGGGCATATTTCACTGTATTTCCATTTTCAAGCATGTCTTTAATGTGTGCCAACTTTGCAATTTTTCCCGTGCAAAAGCACCATGTTCTAAACTTGACATTTGTCAATGTAAATTATGAAGGAATTTCAAAGAGTGCTTATTCCATCTACTTCTCAAAGAGAAAAAAATTCCTAAGAAAGTCAGTGAATCCAAGTAGAGACCTCAGAAGTCCTTTCAGACAATCAAAAGCAGGATTTTCCAACTAGGCAGCTGTAGTTCATTAGATCTGCCATGGACCGTGAAAGCCACTTGCCAATAGTGTCGAAAGACTATTACTCATTTCAATCTCTCTGAAGAGGACAGCTCTCTGACAAAGCATTAGTGAAAAACACAGAGTTTGGGGTTCTGACTGGAATAGCTAAGCATGCAGACGGAAGTTCAATACTGAACTTGAAGCTGAGTTGCAAAGGCAGATTGATATCCCAGCTTCTCACCTTCAGAAATCAGAACTTCCGTCTGGATTATAAAGGGAAAAAATGTTTTGGAAACAAAAATAAGCTAGCCATGTGGGTGATAATCATACCATACAACCTGGCAGAAGCCTATTTCTGAATCACAAGTTTTCTGCAATCCTTTGAGTCTTGCTAATCTGCAATTGACAGCAAAAAAAAAAATTCTGGGACTAGTCAAATCAGCTAAGAATCTCTCACAATCCAGCAGTCAGGTTAATCAGAAATACTAAGATGGTTCCCTGAAATAAATACAAGATTAAGGCAAGCATAAGAAGGAAGTCTGGAAAATACTAATTTTGTTCCTTTCATGAATTAAATTTCTGCATAAATAATAACAAAAATAAGGTCTTTTAACCATAATACATAACCGGATGGGCTTGGCCCAGGTAAGCATTTGGCTGGCAGATGTTACAGTTGTGGGTGTCAGAATTCAAACACGATGCCTTCCCCTTTAGTTGGTTGCAATCATCTAACCCATTCTAATAATTGTTCTCTTCTGCATTAACTTTCCTCTTCACTTTTAATGCCTATAGTAACACTCTGGACATTTTAATAGCAGTTCCAGGCAGTATTTTGCTGTGGTCAGACATCACATAGCAAGTTACACCTCTCTCACAGAAGATAAATATGCCTGATGTTGAGGCCTTTACTACTGTATACTATAACCTATAAATATTCCAGTTGCCATCCCCAAGTACATCAGCTCTGGTATCATGTACGCGATAGTGGCTAGGAAGAGTTGTCAGAAATCCAGTAGATGAACTAGGAATAAGATGATTTCTCCATTAGTGTCAGTTAATCAAACAAACACCACCACCCCCCAAGTCTCCAGATATTAGTATAAAATCTAAAGCAATGAAAAGGACTTAACAGAACGCATTCTCTCTTAATCCCTGAGAATCAATAATCTACTTTGTACAGTTCACTTGTATTCTATTTTTAAAACTATGTTTTTACATATCACCAGAGAGAGACCAAATAGTTTTCATTCCTAACATACACCTTTAGAGAAGAATGTTTGCAGAGAGTTGTAAAAAGCATGATGAATATGCAGCAAATAGCACAAACTAATCAAATTATATACTTGAATATTTTCTTAGTATTCCAGAAAAGTAGCAGATTATATTTTACAGAGGAGATGTACTGCAACATAAGTAGTACTGTGCTCACAATAGAGTTGGCTTTTCTGTAATGTTTTGCTCTAACTGTAATACATTCTACGAAAAGAACTGGCAGCACAGCCACAGAGCCAGTATTTTCACAGCCTAGATAAGCGTCGGTGTCCTCCTTGCATGGGAAAGTATTTTAGGAAAAACCTTTAAGAGTCTGACATCAAGTAAGCTACATTAGATGACCCTGTATACACTTTATTAAAAAGCCAAACTCTACAGTACAGAAACAAGTAGCAAACAGAATGATTGCTCTTATTGTACGACTGCACAAAGAGAATCCTTTCCAGGAGGGTACCAGAAAAAAGGCATTCAGTAGTGAATTTTATGAGAGAAGAATAAAAAAAACAGGTAGTTCAACAGATTCCTGAAATCCCAGTAGTGGTCAATAAATCGACTTCTGCTTCACATTATATGAAGAGGCTGTACTTAGCAAATCACTGTGTAAGCTGCCTCAATAACAGCGCTTCGGCTATCAAGTTTACTTGCAGTGATTCCAACAAAGAAATTAATTTCTTAGATGACAAGAAAAGGTTATCTAGAATGGGGAAAACACAGGAGACTAAAATTTCCACTAATAAAACAAATATCAGACTCTGAACTGAATTTGAAGCTATCTTTTTTCCTCCAAAAGATTCGAAATCCCTATAGCCCAAACACTAGAGCTACAACGAAAACATCCTACAAACTGTGTTTCTGAAAATACAAGGAAAGCATAATGAACTAAATCTTTTTTCAATATGTGATTCACTAAAGCATCCCCATGCATACTATTCCTCAGGCAAGGCCCACAACAAGAAATTTACTTATACTGCAATCAAAGTTCTAGACTTAAAAGCAAACCTTTGAGCTACTGGTTGATTTACTCTTTCTCAAAAACTTCAGTACGATATAAGAAAAACTCAGCAAGAGCTTTCCAGATTTCAGAATATGCCCTTTTCACAAGTATAAAGGTATTTCTCATGACTTCAGCAAGTAGTAAACCACATACCTTCCTAGTCTGATCTTAATGATTTTATTGATCTGTTTATTCCCAACAGACATTCAACAGGTATCAATCACCCGTATTATTTTCCAGTTATCAATTTTTTTCATAAATATTTCCATGAAGGGACACCATTTTACTCTATGATACCCTTTATTCCTCTTACTATAATACACAGCCTTCAGTTATTGTTCTCATTTTATTCTCCTCATACTTGTCTTATGCATATAAAGTGAGCAAATTTACATGTTTTATATACATGCCAACAGGAAGTCAGCCATAAACATGAGACAACACAGAAGTTTGATTTTGAAAGTCTTATACAAAAAAGTGGATTACCTTCCTCTATTGCCCAAAGATCTACTCCCACCTGTTCTCTTAAAGCAATTCAGTCAATCTGACATCTAAGAACTATATGGTCTAGATATTGGCATCAAACAATTAGCCTCTATACTAGATGGATTGATTACAATACTATACTTTCATGATCAATTTCTATAGATTTGGTTTTAGTTGTAAAAGTTGAATTTCTGTATTTCATAGCTGCAAAGATTAACATCAAAATATTAATCAATTATAAACTAAAGCAATGTAGTTCACCTAAAAAAAAACCCAACAAGATTTAGACCTTCAGCTTCTATCCCACCTTCATCTAGCCACAGATGCCAAAAACAGTGACAAGGCCTTCAAGGTCAAAATCAACCATTTAATGCTGTCGATCTGGCCTGTTAAGCAGAGGACCTCTAGGAAACATCATACTGATAAAGGATTAACGTGAGCTGAAGTCCCACAGGAAGTCATATGACTCTGCTAGGACATGTATATATTAAGTTTTTTTTTAGAGTTAAGATCTAGGTTTCAATTTCCATGGTGATTAGAAGAAAAGAGCTTGTCTGAAGAGCTGTTTGGACCATTAATGCTCATTTTTAGTATCCTTTGGAAAACATGGGATATTTGAGAGGACAGAGAGAAACAATAACTGTTTTTTTTTTTTAAATCTGGTGACTTGAGTAACTATGATCTTGTCTGTCTTACACTGATCTCAAAGTAACAAAATGGCTAATAAAGGACTCTAGCTAGAAAGAGGTGGAGAGGGTAATATAATACTAATGACATGAATTTTCAGAAAATATATTCTTGGACTAGCTTGATTTTTAAATTATAAGTTTATTGCTAATTAATAACACAGATATAGCAGATTTTTGTAAGGCAGCTAACTTGATGCAAAATGACATTTGATTAAGAAACTCAAAATCAACATGACACATCAAGTGGGCAAGAGACTGATAGGCCTCAAAATGTAATTGCAGATGAGGCCAAACACTAAATAAATGTTTCCAGCTTATATCAATTAAATATCAACACAAAAGAGAATGGTTTCTTTTATCCCACTTTCAAGAGCTTGACCCTATGTTATTCAGCAGTTTTGTCTATGCCCTGAAAAAAGCACAAGATGATTACTGAACAAATTTACAGATTAGAGTGATAAAAAACAAGGATCAGTTACAGAAAGCCATTTAGTTTGACTGGTAAAGAAGAGTCAAGCAAAAATCATAGTTTTTAATATAGCTAAATGTAAGAAAACATGTCTAAGCCACACTTAGAGGTTGGAAGCCTATTCTGAAAGCAGGTATTCTAAAAGGTCATTGTAGAAAAACATTTGTAGGGAGCTTCAGTGAGATACTGTGGGTAAATAGGACTATGAAGATAATTTTACTTTCAAATTTCCTCCAAAGCTAAAATTACACAAGTGAGGCTTAGTTGGAAAACAGCAGACAACAGCTGGTGGCAGGAAGGGCCACATGCTGTACAGAAGGCGAGAGAGGACCTGGGAGGCTGGCGTGGGCAATAATCAAGAGCATGAGTCTGGTGGGCTCTCTGCCCTCTCCCTCTTCATCTGAGGACAAGCAAGTATGTGGGGGAATGCTTTCTTCTACTTTTCCCCATAGCATCTGGATGCAAATTGAAACCTCAGGAGACAAACCAAACCAAAACACACCACAGGAAACACATAGTTAAAGAATATACTATTTTGTGTGGGTTGGGGACTGACCTGAACCATAAAGGGAAAGAATATGGAATGCCTAAGCTAAAGGCATGAATACTCCTGAAGAAGGTGGCAGAACTTCAGAAATAAGCAAATAATCATCTAAGAAGCTACTGCCAGTAGCATATGCAGCATATTTCCTTTTTAAACCCAAACACTACTAAAGTGCCAATTGCTTCAATCTTGGCCCAAGATGGGAAAATAAGCTGGAACAATTGGTGGGAAACTGTATGTTGCAGGATACAATAAACAAAAGAAAAACCCTTGTGTCCTTTCATATATTTCAAGTTACTGTTAGCACCTCAGAGTTTCTCAAGTTACTGGGCACCTACCACGTTCAAATTCTCTGCCACGTGTCAGCCTTTGCGCTTGCTGGTATTAACCTTATTCCCGCACCATTATAACAAAACTCAGAGTGGGGAAGACTACTTTGAAATTGCTTGACATCAACTTTAGCAAGTTACAGTTGAACTTCAATATGAACTCACATATTTAAAAAAAACCAAACCAACCCCTCCCCTAGAAAGCTACCAAAAGTTTATTTGAAACAGAGGTAGGGAAGTATTTGAAGGTTAAATTGGACAAAACTCAAGCACCTGAAGACAATTAGGAAGCAGTTATGATGGTACACATCTTAACTCTAATCATAGTTCTCCAAGTAACATCCTTATATGCTAATAACATATTCAAGCTCTGCTGCTTCTTCCTTTTGTACCTTGCCTTTGCAGATAATGCAGAGTATTAATATTTCCTTTTCCTGAAAGAAATCTAGCATATTGAAAAGCTGTACTTAAGAAGAGCTACTTACATATGGTACAACTAAACATTTTGCTTTCTTCAGCAGTGAAATTCCACCACTAAGTTTCACAGCTTTTTTTTATCTGATATATAAAATACCACTTAATGCTATGATCTTACTCACCTGTTACAAAACCTACTTAGCAAGCACTCTTACATCCCACCCAGCTGCTGACAATCCCCTGGCAGGGCATGAAATATACCAAATACATCCAGAACATCAACTTCTTTGTTTTGATCATAAATATATAGAAAGAAGAGGAAGAAAAAACCCTCAGAAAACTTAGCCTAGGATCTCTTTATATCAAAAGCCATCCCACCATGCTTTTTCAGTTAATCCATCCATCTTTATATGAAGTTGTATTTAGTACATCACACACAGCTAAACAACTGAAGACCTGAAACACAAAAACTCAGGGAACATATGAAATGCATGAGGACACGTAAGTAGCATGACAAAGCTGAGGAATTACACCCCTGCCTCCCAATTCTCAAACCAGGGCTTTAACACTTGCATTTAAACTGGTCAGACATGACGAAGTCTGTTACAAATTCCGAGCAGGGACAGAGGTCTGACCTCCATTGGCAGTCAGGCCCACCGACAGGATTCCTCAGGTTCCCACCTGGCAGTAGTTTCAGCAGCAGTCGCAGCTGAACGGTGTTGAACAGTTTAGCTGTAATTCTAGCCACTATCAAGGCAGGAACAACATTACTTCAGCAGTTGTGATTAAACAATAGCTCTGATACAAGATCTTTTAATAACAGTAAGGGGAGGGGAGATTTCTGCTACAAGTATTACCACAACAGGACCACCTAGACATCTCCAAAACAACTTTCTCTCAACACAGCGCGCCTGCCCATGAGCTGGGATCCAGCTACAATGACGATGTTTGTGGTTTTCCTGCCACCTGCCTCCCTCCAACATCAATATACAGCTTCAAAGTCCAAAGGGATGCTCAAACAAAGCTGGAGGGACAGAGAGGAATCAATGGCAAAACAAAACCAAATAGCTTTCAAATTATTTTGGACTTTTTAAAAATGGGGAGTTCTTATTTTTAGACTGCATACAAGTAGCTCAAGGTGCTTTTTCTTTTGTCCCCATGGCAGTAGTTAAGTGAATACACCTGCCTCGCCTCGCTCCCTTCTGATGGTAAACAGAAGGTCTTGCATTTAAGTTACAACATGGAATACTTCAGAGCAGCCCTGTGCCAAAATAGCACATTTCTGAGGGATGCAAAGGTATTCAATAAAAAGCTTTTAAAGGCATATTTTTAAACTTGCAGCAGGAAAGCTTTTCTGTGTCAAGACAGTAATTCTTTTAACAGCATTGATCAAAATGTCATTCTTTTATGAGTGTACAGTACCTTTTAATGGCATACAACAAGCCATTAGGGTTATACACCTCCGTACAGCAGACAGCTTACTGGAAAATCGGGAACACTGGCCAAGATACAGTCACTAGTTTTTATGCTTCTAATAATGCAGAGTTTCTTCCATTTTCCCCAGCTCTACTTTACCCTAATACCCGCAGGTGAAGTGATCCAAAAATTAAGCCAAACTTCTTATCACTTCCACCAGAGTTATTTTCACTGTAACCCACATATTTTCCCCAAGAAATACCTCTTATAAATACAATGAATAATCTGGCTTACTAAAGTGGGATTCTATCATCAAGGTCAGATCTGCTTCTTTGTTTTCCTCACCAGTGATCATACTTCTCCCCAAATCAGCATTCACTGAGGAATCAAAGGTGGTTGAATTGCACATAATAGTTCTGATTTTCAGAAATGAGAAAAACCCCACCTGCCCTTTCCTAACACTCTGAGGCCTGGGACAGAATCTGTCTACAAATCATCCAATTCTTTTCAAGTGCTCCAACCCTTCAAAAAGGGTAAGAGCACTGGTGATTGCATTTGCTCTGCTTGAATGGAAGGCAAGCATGGACTCTGGATGCATTCAGCAGCACTTTATAGCCTTATTTTAGTTACAAATATCAACAGGAAACGGAATGATTTCTGTATCAACCCACTTTCAAGGGTTTTCACATTAAGGGTAAGAGAACATTTGTGGGATTTAATCATCGATGTTAACTGAGCAGTGGCAGCAGTAAAAGAACTTTATTTCACTCTCTAAAATACTTATGGATAATATCAAGATCATCTCAGCTACTTTTGAAAGTGTATCTAAGCCATCAGTATAAGCAAATGAAAAAACAACTCCCGATTAAAACATAAGGCAAAAATGTAAATCAAAGAAGGGAAAACTGACTAGAAAGAGGAGACAGAAAAAATTTGAGGCTCTAAAATCAAAAGCTGGAGTGAAATTAATTACAATTAAGAAAAGTTTAAGGGGCTACTTGTCTCTTACCTATACAGTTCTGTAACGCAGAAGCAGCCGTTGTCCCTATGACTTCCAGTTATGAGATAGCTGCTGTAAGTCTTCTCTGTCACAGCAGCCACATCTAGAATTTAAAAATCAAAGTTAATATTTTTTTCTTTTACACAATCTCTAAACATACATAAACTCAACTCAATCAAAACAATTTATGCTACAGAAGATGCCGTTATCTCAGACAGAATACCACAAAGCCAACTGTGTTTATATCTACCCTGCATTCATTATTAAACATACAGTCAGATACAAAGAGGTCTCCCCAGAGAATTACCAGGTCACCTACAAAGAGCATGACTTTGTTTGATGGTTCAACTGATAATTCAGACCAAAATCTAGTCAGAATGAGACACGACCCACACACACCGATCATGAACCTAAGTATGCTGTTCAAGTAACAAACACGTCACACGCTGGTGAATGTTATTTTAAGAGCCAAGTTGCAAAGTCTCAGGTAACATCTGAAGATGAGGACTGCCCAGGACTGCAGATCTGTGATACAGGGGCTCTGACGCGCCAGTGACAGCCATGTAAGAAAGGTAGCAGGGCACCAGTACTCGAGCGCCGGTAATGGAGCCTCTGCCCACTGTGCAGGCTTGGGCTCCTCTCAGTGTACTTACCAAGCCTGTCTAATCATTCACTTTGGGATTTCTTACCTAGTTTTAAGCCACATAACTTAAAAAAGTAAAATAAAGACTGGAATATTTTCTGGAAGGTGATATAACAGGAATATAAGTGCTCTCTGAAGCAAGCTACACAAATTTCATAGTTAATAGGGGTTGATTTCTCACTATTACATACCAGAGAGTTTAGAGTTGCTCTTCTATGGCTGTTGTAGTCAAGAGAGTAAATACATATTCAAGTACATGTTTGGGTTTTTTTAAACAAACAGATAATTCACTAGGTTACCTGATATATATCAACTAAAAAAATTGCATTTTGCAATAGCAACTGATTTCTTGTTGACCTACACTAAATTCTGTGCAATGAACATTGTGGCAGGATAGGAGAGTTGCTGTTCCTGTCCCCGGGGTGCAAAGAATCAGACCGTGAAGTCACTCCCCCTGCGCCTGGGACCAGGAGCTGCTTCTGACTTGGCACACAGAGTTTCAGGATAGAACGAACTTTTCAGTCTTGAACACAAGCATTTCTAAAACACAATGGCATTGTAGTTTCCATTTAGAAACAAAAACAGTTTATGTTCAACAGCATCCTGATCTACCCAGTGCTGAAGATATACATCTTTCTTCTCATTTCAATTCAGTTAAACACAACCAGTGGGGCTAGGAGCACTTTCTGGGCATAAGGGATGCGGCTAAAAGTTAGTGAATTGTGCATTTAGTTTCCTGAGTAATCAGTGTCATTTTTTTTCTAGAGCTTGATTCAGTAAAAGCAACTCCCTACTCCTATATCTCTTTGGTGATGTAAAAATAAACTAAGGTCTTGAATTAAGGAGGTCAAACAGGGCCAACATAAAGAGGAACCCATCTCATTTAGCACTTCAGCTTTTAACAGCTTGATGTTTAAATCTCCATCCCTGAAGGCTTTTAATAACAGGTTTGACGTATATTTCTGAGAAACTACATAGATACATTTGATCCCACTTTTCAGCAAGGAAACAAACCGTGGATCCTAACATCTTTGCAGCACAGCCTGCCTAGAGAGAGTTTTGCACCTGGCTGCTAAAACCAGTTACCACTGCAATGATAAATAACGTGGCTTACTGAGCTTTGTCTCTCTCAGCCCTCTGCCAGAGGTCCTGGCAGCCAAACCACTCTTTCCTACAAATAGTTCAGGAAACTTCTTGGCTAGATAGTATCCTCCCAAGCATTAACCTGTTACACAATTTGGCAAGTGCGAGATTTTTCCAGGTCCCTGGCAATGCAAAGTCTCTCTTCCTTGCCAAGGTACTGTGCAATGGTGTAACTGCCATCACCTTTCCCAGAACGGCAACAGAGAAGTCTGAAGGAACAGCACGGCCTGCCCAGGCTAGGACAGAGGGCAACTCATCCGTGCAGCAAGAACCCGGGAAAGGAACTCTGCCTGCCTCCAGCCTCCCCAGAAGAGGAGGAAGGCAAGGGAACAGCATTAGACAGAGCGGTAAACTTGTCCATCAGCCCTTACCTGGACTGCACGAGTGGAGCACAGGGGAGCACCGCGCGCTCGCCGCCCCC